>NC_053389.1:827262010-827561194 GCF_905171765.1 Bufo bufo
GCGGACAGCACATTCCGGTCCCATTGAAAATGAATGGGTCTGCACCCGTTCGGCAAAATTGCGGAATGGATGCAGACCCATTTTGTGGACGTGTGAATGAAAAAGATAGCCTTCAAAATGAAAATAAATTTAATTATTAAAGTTAAGCAAAAAGCATAGATGTGGTCAGCAATAACAAGTGCTCGGCGGCACTAAATCAGGTGCTCGGCGGCAGAATCCATATGTCAGAAACCATATGTCCTACCACTATCCGGGGGGTTCCAGTGCACATCCATGAATCCCGAAGGGAAAGCAAAAAACATCTATCCCTGGGCTAGATGATGATGTGGTATTGAAGGACAGGGTGGGCAAAGAACTGCCCTTGATATTGCCCTACAGGGGGGTGCTATTCTGGCCCTGATAGCCTAACCACAGACCACCCGCCCTGATAAGAGCGACCCCGTCCAGAACCTTACCCTATATAAAAATGGCCCTAGTAAGCCCCTAGCCCCTAGGCCCCTGACTTCCAGGTGATCACTATATAGATCTACAGTCAGGCCCATAAATATTGGGACATCGACACAATTCTAACATTTTTGGCTCTATACACCACCACAATGGATTTGAAATGAAACGAACAAGATGTGCTTTAACTGCAGACTGTCAGCTTTAATTTGAGGGTATTTACATCCAAATCAGGTGAACGATGTAGGAATTACAACAGTTTGCATATGCGCCTCCCACTTGTTAAGGGACAAAAAATAATGGGACAATTGGTTTCTCAGCTGTTCCATGGCCAGGTGTGTGTTATTCCCTCATTATCCCAATTACAATGAGCAGATAAAAGGTCCAGAGGTCATTTCAAGTGTGATATTTGCATTTGGAATCTGTTGCTGTCAACTCTCAAGATGAGATCCAAAGAGCTGTCACTATCAGTGAAGCCATCATTAGGCTGAAAAAAAACAAAACAAACCCATCAGAGAGATAGCAAAAACATTAGGCGTGGCCAAAACAACTGTTTGGAACATTCTTAAAAAGAAGGAACGCACTGGTGAGCTCAGCAACACCAAAAGACGCGGAAGACCACGGAAAACAACTGTGGTGGATGACCGAAGAAAACACTCTTCACAACAGTTGGCCAGATCAAGAACACTCTCCAGGAGGTAGGTGTATGTGTGTCAAAGTCAACAATCAAGAGAAGACTTCACCAGAGTAAATACAGAGGGTTAACCACAAGATGTAAACCATTGGTGAGCCTCAAAAACAGGAAGGCCAGATTAGAGTTTGCCAAACGACATCTAAAAAAGCCTTCACAGTTCTGGAACAACATCCTATGGACAGAGGAGACCAAGATCAACTTGTACCAGAGTGATGGGAAGAGTATGGAGAAGGAAAGGAACTGCTCATGATCCTAAGCATACCACCTCATCAGTGAAGCATGGTGGTGGTAGTGTCATGGCGTGGGCATGTATGGCTGCCAATGGAACTGGTTCTCCTGTATCTATTGATGATGTGACTGCTGACAAAAGCAGCAGGATGAATTCTGAAGTGTTTCGGGCAATATTATCTGCTCATATTGAGCCAAATGCTTCAGAACTCATTGGACGTTGCTTCACAGTGCAGATGGACAATGACCCAAAGCATACTGCAAAAGCAACCAAAGAGTTTTTTAAGGGAAAGAAGTGGAATGTTCTGCAACGGCCAAGTCAATCACCTGACCTGAATCCGATTGAGCATGCATTTCAGTTGCTGAAGACAAAACTGAAGGGAAAATGCCCCAAGAACAAACAGGAACTGAAGACAATTGCAGTAGAGGCCTGGCAGAGCGTCACCAGGGATGAAACCCAGCGTCTGGAGATGTCTATGTGTTCCAGACTTCAGGCTGTAATTGACTGCAAAGGATTTGAAACCAAGTATTAAAAAGTGAAAGTTTGATTTATGATTATTATTCTGTCCCATTACTTTTGGTCCCTTAACAAGTGGGAGGCACATATGCAAACTGCTGTAATTCCTACACCGTTCACCTGATTTGGATGTAAATACGCTCAAATTAAAGCTGACAGTCTGCAGTTAAAGCACATCTTATTCGTTTCATTTCAAATCCATTGTGGTGGTGTATAGAGCCAAAAATGGTAGAATTGTGTAGATGTCCCAATATTTATGGACCTGACTGTATGTGTTTTTGACTCATTATAAATGTATATTATAAGTATATTGCACCCCTCTTTGTATCACACCTATCGATAGCACACCTATACCAGTCCTTAAAAGGACTTTTGTGGCCCTATTAGCTAGCGTTTGGTGTCCCTAACCTCCTGTCCCTGCTCCACACAGAAGCTTCTCCCTACACTGGCAAAACACCGAATGTAAAATGGTTTATTTATAAGGTAGGGGGTATGTCCATGTGCTGAAACGTCTCAATTGGCTGTCCTGTACCACCTGATGGATGTGTCATGGGTCAAAGTTCTTCACAATGTAAAAGAATATGGCGGGCGCGAATATCTCCATATGTTCACATGTTCGCTGAATCGCGAACACGCAAAGTTCGCCGCAAAACGACCGTCGGGCGAACCGCAAGGCCATCTCTAATTATTATTATGACTAGAGTTGAGTGAATCGAAGTGCATCAAATTGAATTTTATCCGAATTTTAGGAAAAATTAAATTTTCCATGAATCCGAATTTCCTCTCGCTTTGTTGTATAATTTTTTTTTGTAAAATGGCTGCTGCACATGTTACAAAGTTAAAGTAAGAAGCCCGGGAATATGCTATGAACCATAATGCCATGCAGCCAGCCAATCAGCAGATTGCCATCCCCTGTCACAGCCCTATTAAAGCCTTATCCCACCCGATCTCCGCTATTTTACTGTGATCTGTGCATAGGGATAGATGGGACAAGTACTAGGGACAGTGTTTCACAAAGCTTTTAATTGTGGAATATTGGATAGGGAAAGTGCAGGGACAGTGTAGGGAGATCATAGGGAGAGTTTATGTTTTTAGAAGCCACGGGCGAATCTAAATTCCACTCGGTCACGAGGGGTGGGGGGGGGCGCACAATATGGTAATACGTTCAATCCAAAATTAATTGCTTAGAGAGAAAAGGTGGATAGGCACAACTCTATAGTAGACTTGTAGGGATATACACCCTTTAAATCCAGGAATGCAGCCGCAGAAGAAGGCTCTTTGGGATTGGGTGCCCAATCCCCCAAAGGATGCTTGTAGGATAGAAAATTCTGGTCAGGCGCAAATCACTGGTGGAGCTGGTCTTTTGTAAATAAATTTTCTTATTGCATAGGTACCCCTTCATCAGGTTCTTAAGTACTTAATCCGCTATTTTACTGTGATCTGTGCATAGGGATAGATGGGACAAGTACTAGGGACAGTGTTTCACAAAGCTTTTAATTGTGGAATATTGAATAGGGAAAGTGCAGGGACAGTGTAGGGAGATCATAGGGAGAGTTTATAGACACTCTAGGGAGAGTGTGGTGAATCGACGGAGTCAAACTTTTCAAAACTTTGCTAATCTCTAGTTATGACAATATAAATGCCCCTTTATGTGTGTTTTCTAATTTGCATAATATATTCTTTATGTCATCTCTATGTGCACTAGGAAGCGTCTGCCTTTACTGTGACGATTGTGTGCGTCACTGGTGTGCACTGCGAGGACACCTGGGAGTTAAAGTTCGTGTGCGGGGCTCTGTATGGGCCTGTCTGCTGGCTCTCTCCCTACTGGTGTGCAGCATTTCATGCGATGAAGTGACAAGCATCACCCTGGGCATCGCACCGTATGATCCAGATCACCTATGGTGTTTGGTGCCCTTCTGCCTGAGACCTCGATCATGGGTGGGGGGGGGGGGGGGGGTTTTAGGGAACCAACCCACCATGTCATACTCCTTGAGGGATAGAAAAAATCTGTAGCACATCACCAGAGGATGAGTGCAGTCTGCCCCAAGTTGCTAACACCACACAATTGGACAAATCTATGGATAAGTTTCAAATTATTAATTTATCTGGGGGGGGGGGGGGGGGGGGGGGGGGGGTTTTAGGGAACCAACCCACCATGTCATACTCCTTGAGGGATAGAAAAAATCTGTAGCACATCACCAGAGGATGAGTGCAGTCTGCCCCAAGTTGCTAACACCACACAATTGGACAAATCTATGGATAAGTTTCAAATTATTAATTTATCTGACAGGACCCTCACAGAAACTGAGATGAATCTACTTAGTAGGGGCCTATCATTTGTCCCAACATGTTCTTTTAGCTTCTTTGAATGGGTAAAGGATTTGACCCCATTCATAAGGAGACTAAAATGGAAAAACATTTTTGCAACCCACAACCAGCAACAATGTAGTGAGCTTGGTATTGAAGTCCAAGATTTGGCAGATATGCAACTCTTGATTGATCTTTTGGAGGAGGGGCAGAGAGACCCTGGGGAGGGTCCATTCACGGATCTCAAGTTGTCCTCCACTAAGAATCCACCTTTGGGAGATGGCACACCCCACGACATTTTCTTGAATGTTGTCACTGATCAGCTGAGGATGTTAGATAAAGTTAGAGGGACTAAATCGAACCTTAATAAGAGAGAAATTGATGCATTGCTCTCGCTGGAACGTGATACCTCCCTTGTCATTAAGCCATCGGACAAGGGAGGGAACATTGTTGTTATGAATCACTACCAGTATAAGATCATGTGCCTCAACATCCTCAGGGATGAGCTATGCTATCGTGTGTTGGAATCAAATCCAACTGAGTTATTCAGGAAACAACAAAAAAATCTCCTGAACAGAGCACAGGAGCATGGTCTGATTAGCCAAACAGAATATGAATTCCTGTTTCCTAAACATCCCCAGGTCCCATGTTTTTATGGATTGCTCAAAGTACATAAGGGCCTATCACCTTTAAAGGGGCGACCCATTGTTTCTGGGACAGGGAGTCTTACACACCCTATTAGTACGTACGTGGACCGGATTTTGCGACCATTTGCATTGGCCCTGTCCTCATACGTACGTGACTCAATGGATGTTATCAAGAAATTGGAGGGGATTCATATCGTTGAAGACGTTATGCTAGCTAGCCTTGATGTGGAGGCACTTTACAGCTCCATACCTCATGACAAGGGGTGTGGAGTGGTAGCCTCCTTTTTAAATCAACGTGGCATCCATCTTTGGCAGCATAATGAATTTGTCCTCGAACTTTTAAATTTTATTCTCGAACACTTCTTTGATCGATGCACGAACCACCAGCTCAGGGGGGTGGCGATGGGGAGCCCCTGTGCACCGACCTTCGCCAACCTCTACCTGGGCTGGTGGGAACAGGAAGTAGTGTTTGCTGAGAATAACCACAAATGGGCTGACCATATTAATTTATGGCTTCGTTATATCGATGATGTGCTGATTCTGTGGTAAGGAAGTGTAGTTGAATTTAACAACTTTGTTACTGACCTGAATAACAACACAATGGGTTTGTTTTTTACATCTGACATTCAGGAATCTAAAATTACGTTCCTTGATCTCACTATCTTCAGGGATTGTGATGGCAACGTTGGCACTCGATTATTTTGGAAAAAAACGGCCATGAACAGTCTCCTTAGATGGGGCAGTTGCCAACCCATACCCCTGAAGAGAGGAATTCCCAAAAGGCAATGCCTTAGGGTAGGGCGCAACTGTTCTAGGATGTCTGATTTTAGGGTTGCCTCTAATAATTTGCAGTCAAGATTCAGGAATAGGGGTACCCACAACATGTGTTAGCCAAGGCTTATCAACACTCTTTGGCCTTGGACCGCAACACTCTGCTGACACCAAAATCAGCTTCAGCTGGGCCTGAACAATTGCGCATTGTGGCCACCTATGACGAGGCACACGACACGGTAAGAGAATTACTCACCAGATACTGGGGTATTTTAAAATAAGACCCCGACATTGGCTATCTGGTGGGAGATAGACCTTTGATAACGTACCGTCGTGGACGCAATTTGAGAGATCGCTTGATCCACAGCTTTTTTCAAGCCCCCACCACAACCACCTGGCTGAGTACCAACCTCAAAGGGACTTTTCGATGTGGAGGATGTGTGGCGTTTTCTGCCATCCAGCTAGGTGCCATCTTTACCTGTAGTGTAACAGAGCAAATGTTCACCATGAGATCCCTTGTTAATTGCAGAACTAGAGGGTTGGTTTATTTAGCAACTTGTGTGTGTGGTAAACAATATGTGGGCAAAACCTTTAGGGAATTCCGCAGAAGGATTGGAAAACATCTCAATGACATCCGCAAGGGTGCTGATACCCCTATTGCGAGACACATATCCACTCTACATGAAGAAAATGCGGATGTGATTAAATTTCAGGCCATAGAAGTGGTGAGAAGATCCCCTAGAGGAGGTGATTTTGACAAGCGACTATTACAAAAAGAGACACAGTGGATTTATCGTTTGCGCACACTTCAACCGCAGGGGCTCAATGAGTACAACTCTTTTGTTTGTTTTCTTTGAGGTCCCTGTTCACGCTATGTGCCTCATAGGATTATGGGGAGCGTCTCCAGTGTCCACAGTTAGATGAGGACATGGCATATTGTGCTCTGCCCTATATGTGCATCTCAGTCCTACATGTGTATCTCAGTCTGGCTGTGTATCTCAGTCTGGCTGTGTATCTCAGTCGTACATGTGTATCTCAGTCTGAGTCGCTGTGCATCACCTCTATGCACTACGGTAACCTATATGGTGCATCACCACCATGTATTACGGTAACTCATACCTCCAAATATCCTGGAGTCTTTGCAAATGAGTAATAACAACTACAGCGGTTGCTCATCACACATAACTGCTTTTTTAATAAGACCTCGATCCCTTCCCAGTAATGCCGTGCTGCCTTATTTGAAAAATCGCCGGTTGGTCGCTCTAACATTAATATGCAAATGTTTTGACATTTGTCTGTGATCGCCTCAAAGAAGGGGCGTGTAAGTTGGGCGGGAAGTTTGCTGCGGCGTCGCCGCGCCTCCTGTCCTCTTATTGGCCGCCCCAGGGGCTTGATCCAGAGCAGGGGAGGAGTCTCCTCCTTATATAGCGCGTGTCCTTGTGGCCGCGTACGGCCATTCAGTGCTGATAGCTGCAGCCTTTGTCACGGAGGCTAGCAGCCTGTTTGTTTTTCCTTTTACCCACATTTCATGTTCCTGATGAGCCAAAACATGGCGAAACATGTCGAGCTAGCAGTGGGGGCAAACCCATGTAATTGAACTATGCTTGACTTGCGTTCACACTACAGAAGTGGTCTGTGTTTATCCAGCCGCCTGTAGTATGTGAACAGGTGCACTCAAGCGTTTCGCTCACACCCAGTTAGTTAGTGTCCCTTGATTCGTGCTCACAGGGCTGGCAATTTGGCATCTGGTTCATACACATGAACAGGTGTTCTATTTTATGCAGCCTACCCGAGTGAGTAGATGTTTATCAATGGATTAGTCTGAATAATTTAGTCCAGGGCCACCTATACTGGGTGACTGAGCTGAGCACCTTGTCCGTGCCACGGTGCGCATACTTGGTTGTGGACAGATCACTACAGCCTTGTTGGCGTGTTTCTGCAACCTGTGTACGGCACCTTAAGTGGATTCCCCAGTGACTGCATCCACACATGAGCGGTACCGCAGACCGTTGTTTTCCACACAATACCCGGTCTGTCGCAGGGTTGGTGGATAGCATTTGGTCACTCGGAATTTTATATATTTGGTAGGTTACTTTTCCTCGCACGTTTTTGGTATTTTTGCATATTTAATAAAGTATTCGTTTTACCTAATCCTCATAGCGTTCCTATCTACAGTGAATTAATTTGTGCACTGCGAGGACACCTGGGAGTTAAAGTTCTTGTGCGGGGCTCTGTATGGGCCTGTCTGCTGGCTCTCTCCCTACTGGTGTGCAGCACTCCATGCGATGACGCGACGATCATCACCCTGTGCATCGCACCGTATGATCCAGATCAACTATGGTGTTTGGTGCTCTTCTGCCTATTTAAAGATCATCTTTACATTGTTATATTATGGTGAAACCTTTTGGGTCTTCCTCCCCTTAGTTCTACATTGATTAGGAAGTGAGGGAGTATTGCTCTTCCCATTTAGGTAATTTGATATACCGAGGCGTATTAGGCCCCCTGGGTTAGATTGCATTATTATAGCATTATATGCTTTTTGGGGGCATGGTATGATGAGTAGGGTCTTGCACTCAGTACAGTTTTTTTTGGATATTATTCTATTATCTGATTGTTTTCTCCAATACATCATGTATTTTTAATTGTGACTACTGTATTTTTATATAAAACCTGATTTTTAAATATATCTTAAAGGCATAAGCCCCTTATTTCCTTCAGGAATTTGTTATAGGTTGTAGATCAATTTTAACAGCTGGACAACCCTTTAACTCAAATGTGTTATCCCATTGTGATATCCTGTAACACAAGCCATTGGAAACCAACTAAAGGTGCTGATTTAACACAAATAGTAAAGTGTGTTAACTCTACTACATCTGTACAATGCACTATAGTTCCTGGTATAGTTCCCTTGTGAGACTATTAAATGGTTAAAAAAAAGAAAAAAACAACATTCATTAAATAAAAATTCCAATAAAAGAATGTGTTTTTTTTTTAATTTAAAAAACACTTTTCAATGAATAAATTGCAAAAGCGAAATCTCCCCCCCCACATGTCTAATATCTTCACACCCGTAACAACCAGCAACAATACAAATATCATGTACATTATCCTGTACAGTGAATGCTGTAAAAACATCAAAAAGCTAGATTTCCTGCTTCTTGCTTAGTCATCACCAAAACAATGTCATCAAAAGCAATCAAAAAGTGTTGTGTCTCAAAAATGATACCAACGGCAAGAGTCATACTGCAAAAATCAGGCCCTCAGGCAGCTCTGTAGAAAGTAAAATAATAAAGTTATGGATTTTGGGATATGACGATGAAAAGAGATTTTCTTCTTTGAAAAATAAGGTTTTTATTGTGCTAAGTGGTAAAAAGTAAAAAAATAAATGTATTTGGTATCTCTGCAATTGTATTGATTCAGAGAATAAAGTTATTGTGTTATCTGTGTCGAAAAAATGAGCGCCACAAAATTTATAACAAAAACTCAGTGGCAGTATTGCTGTTTATTTCCAATCTCCCTCACAGAAAGAGATAATAAAAGTTAACCAGTAAGGCCTCTTTCACACTTGCGTTGTCCGGATCCGGCGTGTACTCCACTTGCCGGAATTACACTCCGGATCCGGAAAAACGCAAGTGTACTGAAAGCATTTGAAGACGGAACCGTCTTCCAAATGCGTTCAGTGTTACTATGGCACCCAGGACGCTATTAAAGTCCTGGCTGCCATAGTAGGAGCGGGGAGCGGGGGAGCAGCATACTTACCGTCCGTGCGGCTCCCCGGGCGCTCCAGAATGACGTCAGAGCGCCCCATGCGCATGGATGACGTGATCCATGTGATCACATGATCCATGCGCTTGGGGCGCCCTGACGTCACTCTGGAGCGCCCGGGGAGCCGCACGGACGGTAAGTACACTGCTCCCCGCTCCCCACTACACTTTACCATGGCTGCCAGGACTTTAGCGTCCCGGCAGCCATGGTAACCACTCTGAAAAAGCTAAATGTCGGATGCGGCAATGCGCCGAAACGACGTTTAGCTTAAGGCCGGATCCGGATCAATGCCTTTCAATGGGCATTAATTCCGGATCCGGCCTTGCGGCAAGTGTTCCGGATTTTTGGCCGGAGCAAAAAGCGCAGCATGCCTCAGTATTTTCTCCGGCCAAAAAACGTTCCGTTCCGGAACTGAAGACATCCTGATGCATCCTGAACGGATTTCTCTCCATTCAGAATGCATTAGAATAATCCTGATCAGGATTCTTCCGGCATAGAGCCCCGACGACGGAACTCTATGCCGGAAGACAACAACGCAGGTGTGAAAGAGCCCTAAGTTACATGTACCCCAAAATGGCACCATTAATAACTACAAATTGTACCATAAAAAAAGCCCTCATACAGCTACATAGATGGAAAAATAAAATAGTTATACGGTAGCTCTTGGAAAATGACGGAAAAAAAAAAAAAACACTTGGTCAGCTATGTATGTCAGTGTCCTCACTCAGACATCAATTACTTTTGCTGTCATTACATTCAAGAGCTTGGGTGGGAAGGGGGAAAAATTTATAAAAAATGAACTAAAAGAGAATAACATGTTTTCCTAAAAATCCTAGGAGACAAGAGGTGGTTTATATACCAATTTCCAGGGCAACTCAAAACAATCTAGTTCGGGCGGAACTGGTTCAGTTCCAAACTGAATTTTTGGAAAAATTTGGCAAAACTGAACCAAGCCTCGACAGGTTCGCTCATGTGTATTACAGACAGCTGTTGAAAATTATGAAATATGTTCTCATAAAGACATGGAACCTATGAAAACACAAATCACATCTTAGGTAAGTGTCCCCTTTATCATAAGAGAGAGATGTTGGGGATGGGGAGGGTACGGATGGAGTAGACTTAACACTCCTGTTTTCTGAGATTTCTGAGTAGTGTTATCTAATCTAAGCAAACACCTTCAATTGCTTTTCAATGGCTTTTGTCTCAAGATAACGAGATGAGTCAAGAAATTTGAGTTGAGCTGGAGTGCTGACCCTGCTACATCTGTAGTTGGTAAAAGATTATTATTATTTTTTTTCTTACATGTTCTTGAAGGTATTTTTGTATAAAAATTTTAAATAATCAGACATTGCTTTCTTAATTTTAGATTTTGCCCAGTAATCCATACAACATAAATAGCAGATTATCTTTATTGTGTGTGGATCACGATGATTACATTGATAAACCAATTTATAGTATGTGATTAGAGTTGAGCGGACACCTGGATGTTCGGGTTCGGCCGAACTTCGCAAAAAAGTTTGAGTTCGGGACCCGAACTTGACCCCGAACCTGAACCCCATTGAAGCACTAAAATGGCTCTAAAAAAGTCATGGAAAGGGATAGAGGGCTGCAAAAGGCAGCTAAATGTGGTTAAGAGCATGGCAAGTGCTATGCAAACAAATGTGGATAGGGAAATTATTTTATATAACATAAAATACGTAAAAATAAAAAATTATAATCTTGATCTAGGAGGAGGAGGTCCATATGGAGTAGAAGGTTGAGGAGGCGGTGGATGTGGCGGTGTTGGTGAAGCGGTGGTGGCGGAGGAGGAGGTAGCCAAAACAGTTTTTTTTTATTTTTATTTGGGTAGACCCCAAAACATTGGGAAATATAAAAAATAAAACAAAGACAAAGTGCGCTGGAGTTCATCAATGGCTGGGTGAGGCCGGTATACATGTCTATTCTGCACAAGGCACGGACAAGTCCTGTGGGATCCATGCCTGGTTCATTTTAATGAACGTGAGCTTGTCCACATTGGCTGTGGACAGGCGGCTGCGCTTGTCTGTGATGACGCCCCCTGCCGTGCTAAACACACGTTCAGATAATACACTGGCTGCAGGGCAGGCCAGCACCTCCAAGTCGTAAAGGGCAAGCTCAGTCCATGTGGCCAATTTGGAGACCCAGAAGTTGAAGGGGGCAGACCCGTCATTCAGTACGTGTAGGCATGTGCACACATACTGCTCCACCATGTTGCTGAAATGCTGCCTCCTGCTAAGACGTTCCATATAAGCTGGGGTGCTGGTTGTTGTGGCGTGCTGACAAAACCTTTCCACATTTCAGCCATGCTAACCCTGCCTTCTGAGGTGCTGGTGGTGCCCCAGCTGTGTTGGCGACCTCTTCCTCCTCTTCTGCCTTTGCCTTGTGCTTCCACTGTGCCCCCACTGCCAGGTGGGAATGCCTTCAGCAGCGCGTCTACCAGTGTCGCACATATTCCGATCACGCTCCAGTAACGGAATTAAGGATGGTACGTTGTCTTTGTAACGGAAATCCAGCAGCGTGGCCACCCAGTAATCAGCACAAGTTAGAATGTGGCCAACTCGGTGGTCATTGAGGAGACACTGCAGCATGTAATCGCTCATGTGTTCCAGGCTGACCTGAGGCAACGAAAAGCTGTCCTCTGTGGGAGGTCTATCATCTGTGTCCTCTGTATCCATTCAGCCACACACCAGTGATGGCCATGAGCTGGTTTGGGTTCCACCCTGCTGTGAACACGGTTCCTCCTCCTCCACCTCCTTCTCCTCATCCTCCACCTTGTTCTCCTCCAGAACTGTACCCTGGCTGTACAATTGTGTACCTGGCGTATGTTGGTGCAGAACCCTCGGAGCCGTTAGTGAATGACTGGCCTGAAACCCTTGTAAATGATCCCTATTCTATCTCCTCCTGCAGAGCTACTCTCTACTGCGTGCTGCAGCTGAAACTCCACTATTGCCTGCTGCTGCTCGCACAGTCTAGCCAGCATGTGCAAGGTGGAGTTCCACCTTGTGGGCACGTCGCATATAAGGTGGTAAGCGGGAAGGCGGAAGTTACGCTACAGTGCTGATAGGCGAGCAGCAGCAGGGTGAGAACGCCGAAAGCAAGCACTTTCTGCAGGAGCTCTGACATATTGGTTAATTTTTCAGGAATTTCTGCACCACCAAATTCAGAACATGCACCAGGCAAGGGATGTGCGTCAAACCGGCTAGTCCCAGAGCTGCTACGAGATTTCTCCCATTATTGCACACCACAAGGCCGGTCTTGAGGCTCACTGGCACCAACCACTCATCGTTCTGTTGTTCAGATGTCCGTATGTGTTTTGCGGATCCGATCCATGTATCC
Source organism: Bufo bufo (assembly GCF_905171765.1). NCBI lineage: Eukaryota > Metazoa > Chordata > Amphibia > Anura > Bufonidae > Bufo > Bufo bufo. The sequence goes on from NC_053389.1 coordinate 827,274,738, forward strand.
ATGGATCCGTAAAAAACATACGGACATCTGAATGCAGCCTTACAGGGGGGTGATCAATGACAGGGGGGTGATCAATGATAGGGGGGTGATCAGGGAGTCTATATGGGGTGATCACCCCCCTGTCATTGATCACCCCCCTGTCAGGCTCCATTCATATGTCCGTATGTGTTTTGCGGATCCGATCCATGTATCCGTGGATCCGTAAAAAACATATGGACATCTGAATGCAGCCTTACAGGGGGTTGATCAATGACAGGGGGGTGATCAATGACAGGGGGGTGATCAGGGAGTCTATATGGGGTGATCACCCCCCTGTCATTGATCACCCCCCTATAAGGCTCCATTCAGATGTCCGTATGTGTTTTGCGTATCCGATCCATGTATCCGTGGATCCGTAAAAAAGCATACGGACATCTGAATGCAGCCTTACAGGGGGGTGATCAATGACAGGGGGGTGATCAATGACAGGGGGGTGATCACGGAGTCTATATGGGGTGATCACCCCCCTGTAAGGCTCCATTCAGACGTCAGTATGTGTTTTGCGGATCCGATCCATGTATCCGTGGATCCGTAAAAAACATATGGACATCTGAATGCAGCCTTACAGGGGGGTGATCAATGACAGGGGGGTGATCAGGGAGTCTATATGGGGTGATCACCCCCTGTCATTGATCACCCCCCTGTAAGGCTTTATTCAGACGTCGGTATGTGTTTTGCGGATCCGATCCATGTATCAGTGGATCCGTAAAAATCATACGGACGTCTGAATGGAGCCTTACAAGGGGGTGATCAATGACAGGGGGGTGATCAGGGAGTCTATATGGGGTGATCACCCCCCTGTAAGGCTCCATTCAGACGTCTGTATGTGTTTTGCGGATCCGATCCATGTATCCGTGGATCCGTAAATAACATACGGACATCTGAATGCAGCCTTACAGGGGGGTGATCAATGACAGGGGGGTGATCAGGGAGTCTATATGGGGTGATCACCACAGTCATTGATCACCCCCCTGTAAGGCTCCATTCAGACGTCCGTATGTGTTTTACGGATCCGATCCATGTATCAGTGGATCCGTAAAAATCATACGGACGTCTGAATGGAGCCTTACAGGGGGGTGATCAATGACAGGGGGGTGATCAATGACAGGGGGGTGATCAGGGAGTCTATATGGGGTGATCAGGGGTGATCAGGGGTGAATAAGGGGTTAATAAGTGACGGGGGGGGTGTAGTCTAGTGTGGTGCTTGGTGCTACTTATTACTGAGCTACCTGTGTGCTCTGGTGGTCGATCCAAACAAAAGGGACCACCAGAGGACCAGGTAGCAGGTATATTAGATGCTGTTATCAAAACAGCGTCTAATATACCTGTTAGGGGTTAAAAAAAATCACATCTCCAGCCTGCCAGCGAACGATCGCCGCTGGCAGGCTGGAGATCCACTTGCTTACCTTCCGATCCTGTGAACGCGTGCACCTGTGTGCGCGCGTTCACAGGAAATCTCGCGTGATGACGCGTATATGCGTGACTCTGCGCAGGGCTGCCGCCTCCGGAACGCGATCCTGCGTTAGGCGGTCCGGAGTCGGTTAAAAAGCACCATTAAATCGCCGAACACCGAACTCGAACCAAAACTTTTACTGAAATGTTCGGGTTCGGGTCCTGGGTCAAAGAATCTTAAAGTTCGGTACGAACCCGGACATTACAGTTCGGTATCGCTTAACTCTATATGTGATAATTTTATGTTTTATTAATTTTCCATTTTACTAATACAATAAAAAGATTATTTTTATTTTTTTGCATTGCCGACCGTAGAGAGCTAAAACTTTTTTTACCCCATTAACTGATTGAGGGATTGTTTTTAAACTTGTAGAAAATACCACTTTTTTTGTAAAAAACAAAAACAAAAAAACAAGCTCTTTAAAAAAAAGTTAGAGCTCTTTAAAGAAAAAAGAGCCCAATCCTTAAATGGTTAAGATTATGCCTACAGTAGGGTTGTTGCGGGCATCGTAATTTCGATACCCAATCGATACTTTCCATGTTTTCGATACTGGGCTGCGCTGTTGCTCTCAGCGTGCTCATGTTCCCTCAGTAGCAAAGGGGAGAAGGAAGAAGTCTCTCCCTCCCCCTGTGCCGTGCTGCCAATAAAGAGAGAGGGGCGGAGGAGGGGCGGAGGAGGGGCGGAGGAGGGGCGGGCGCACTGCGCCACCAATGATAGGGGGATATTTCATGGGTCCGGATTCCGGAGTTTGTTAAGTAGCAGGCTACATAGAGCGGCACCCAGGGATCTCCCTGCACTTACTATTATTCCTGGGCGTCGCTCAGTTCAACCGTTGTGCCCCTGTTACTGTCTCCTGCTCCGTATGCTAATTACTACTATCGGAGCAATGGGGAGGAGACATCAGCTTCTCTCCTGGGCTTTCCTTCTCCTTGGCTGTAGAGCTGTCCAATAGCAGCACAGAAAACATCACAGCCAGAGAGAAAGAACTCACAGGAGAGAAGCTGATGTCTCCTACCAATCACTCCAACAGTAGTAATTAGCATACGGAGCAGGAGACAGTAACTGGGCCTCAGCGGGATCCCTGGGCGCCGCTCTATGTAGCCTGCTACTTAACAAAGTCCAGACCTATGAAGGGTTGTCTTTAACATTTAATACAGGAGGCAGGTGCCGGCAGCAGAATCACATAGCCAACACCCTGCCTCTGACAGGGAGCTGCGATTAGCGGCAGTTAACCCCTCAGATGCGGGACCTGAGAGGTTAAAAGCTGCTGATCTGTTGCCGGCACCCACCTCCTGTATTAAAAGTTGATTATCATTGGTGGCACAGTGCGCCCGCCTCCCTCAACCCCCCTAGTATTAAGAACCTTGGTGGCAGTGGCCACAGGGTCCCCTCCCCTTCTCATTGGTGGCAGTGGCCACAGGGTCTCCTCACCCCTTTTCATTGGTGGTGCAGTGGCAGTTCCGATCGGAGCCCCAGCAGTGTAATCCTTGGGCTCCGATCGGTTACCATGGCAGCCAGGACGCTACTGAAGCCCTGGCTGCCATAGTCAGATCCCTGCTGCTGTATGTACTATGCACAGGGCAGCCGGGAGAGTGTGAAGTCTATAAGGGTGAATAGTAGTGATGAGCGGGAGGTGCCATATTCGATTTCGCGATATTTCGCGAATATTCGAATAAATATTCTTATTATTTTCGTCGAAATCGAATATTCGTAATTATTTAATTTTTTGCGAATAATATGCGATTAAAATAATCGTACGATTATTTTAATCTTATGATTTTTTTTTTTCTTTCCTATGGCTAGGCTAATATGTGTACTTTACGAAATTTCTTAATATTGCTCTAACTTCGTCTTTTAGAATATTCGGAATATTGCTCTAACTCCGTCTTTTAGAATATTACGAATATTCTAAAAGACGAAGTTAGAGCAATATTAAGAAATTTCGTAAAATACACATATTAGCCTAGCCATAGTCATAGGAAAAAAAAAAAATCATAAGATTAAAATAATCGTACGATTATTTTAATCTTATGATTTTTTTTTTTTTTTCTATGGCTAGGCTAATATGTGTATTTTACGAAATTTCTTAATATTGCTCTAACTTCATCTTTTAGAATATTCGGAATATTGCTCTAACTCCGTCTTTTAGAATATTACGAATATTCTAAAAGACGAAGTTAGAGCAATATTAAGAAATTTCGTAAAATACACATATTAGCCTAGCCATAGTCATAGGAAAAAAAAAAAAATCATAAGATTAAAATAATCGTACGATTATTTTAATCTTATGATTTTTTTTTTTTTTTCTATGGCTAGGCTAATATGTGTATTTTACGAAATTTCTTAATATTGCTCTAACTTCGTCTTTTAGAATATTCGGAATATTGCTCTAACTCCGTCTTTTAGAATATTACGAATATTCTAAAAGACGAAGTTAGAGCAATATTAAGAAATTTCGTAAAATACACATATTAGCCTAGCCATAGTCATAGGAAAAAAAAAAAAATCATAAGATTAAAATAATCGTACGATTATTTTAATCTTATGATTTTTTTTTTTTTTTCTATGGCTAGGCTAATATGTGTATTTTACGAAATTTCTTAATATTGCTCTAACTTCGTCTTTTAGAATATTCGGAATATTGCTCTAACTTCGTCTTTTAGAATATTACGAATATTCTAAAAGACGAAGTTAGAGCAATATTAAGAAATTTCGTAAAATACACATATTAGCCTAGCCATAGTCATAGGAAAAAAAAAAAAATCATAAGATTAAAATAATCGTACAAATTTTTTTTCGAATAAAAATACGAATATTCGATTTCGCGAATATTTGGAACTATATTCTAAATATACGCGAAATCTCGAAATTGCGATATTCGAGAAAAAAATTCGAAATTCGAATATTCGCGCTCAACACTAGTGAATAGGACAAGGGATTAAATGATCCCAGGTTCTAGCCACTAAGGGGGAAATAGTTATTAAATAAAAAAAATTAAAAGTAAAAAAAAATCACCAAAATATTAAGTATAAATCACCCCCTTTACCAATTTTTCATATAAAATATATAAACAATAAATAAACCTATTACATATCGCCACGTCCGAAAAGTCCAAACTATTAAAATTATTTAAAAAATCTATGCGGTGAGCACAGTAACAAAAAAATAATTAAATAAAAACTGTGCAATTCGCCATTTTTTAAAATGCGGAATGCACATGGCTTTTTTGTCATTTTATTTTTGTCACGTGGTATCGAATGGTATCGAGTATCGCAATACTTTTTTATGCTATTGAAATAGAATCAAAAATTTTGTATCGCAACAACTCTAGCCTACAGTATCTACAGTGAAAAAACTGTGTTGTATAGAGAAAACTTATGAGATGTTTCCTGCACAGCTTTCCTAATATCTGTATTTCTCAGACTGTATATGATGGGATTTATGAAAGGAGTAAATACAGTATAAAGAAGAGAAAGGATTTTACTTGTGGAGAGCGTTAGGACTTTTGTTGGGACAACATAAACAATAAATATTGTCCAGTAGAAGATGGAGACCACAATGAGGTGGGAGCTGCAGGTGGAGAAGGCTTTTTGTCTACCAGTACTGGATGGGATCCTTAAGACTGCTAAAATGATATTAGTATAAGACACTACAATGATTGTGGTTGGGATGAAGATGGTTGTAATACTTAGTAAATACATTTCAAGGTAAACAAGATAAGTGTCAGAACAGGCAAGGTCTAATAAGGGAAGAAGATCACAGAATAAATGGTCAATGATGTTTGGGCCACAAAAATTTAGCTTTTGAATTGTTATGATGTAAAGCAAAACACTAGAAAACCCAAGCAACCAACAGAAGATGGTCAAAATCACACAATGTCCGCTGGTCATGATAGAAGTAAAACGGAGGGGATTACATATGGCCACATATCTGTCATAAGACATCACTGTAAGAAGAAGACATTCAAATGTTTCTGTACCAGCAAAGAAATAAAACTGAGTAATATAGTCAATGAAAGTAATGGTTGCCCCATTATTCAGTAGGATGTAGAGAAGGTTGGGAACAATATCTGTGGTCAATAAGATGTCACTGATGGACAGTTGTGAGATGAAGAAGTACATTGGAGTGTGGAGGTTCTTGCTGATGGACACCAGGATGATGATCAGGAGGTTCCCACATATTGTCCCACAGTAAACCACCAGGAGAAGACAGAATAGGAAAATTCTTAAACTTTGGCTGACTTGAATACCTAAGAGGAAAAACTCAATTACTGCAGTCAGATTGTTCTCCTGTGTACAAAAAATAAATTATGTTAGATAAATTGTTTTTATCTAAATTTATATATTTTATATTTTTTTTTAATAATTAAAAAAATGTATGACACAAAATAAATGTGTAATTACTAATTACACATTTATTTTGGGCCATAAATTTTTTACAATTACTAAAAACAAATTATAAATGTAAACTATCTGTGCCAGGATTTGAACTCACAACCTTCTACATTAGAGCCAAGAACCTTAACCACTACTCTATACAGTTACATGTCAACCTGCAGTGAAATTTAAAATGATACTTCTGCATAGGAATACTTACTACATTACAAACTACTATGAGGTTTTTCTGACACAGTTTATCATTCAGCTTTATAGAAACATAGAATGTGTTGGCAGATAAGAACCATTTGGCCCATCTAGTCTGCAGAAGCTGAGTGGTTAAGGTCTTGCCTCTAATGTAGAAGGTTGTGAGTTCACATCCCGGGCACACATTTTTCAGAAATAGAGGCTAAACGAGATTTAAATACACTGACTCGAGCATCGTGCTCGAGCACAAGCGGTATTCGGCCGAGAATTGCGATGCTCGAGTGGAACACCAGTTTGGCCGAGCATGCTTGCTCAACGCTAGTAGGTAATAAACTATCTTCCATTTCACCCCATGCTGGAAACATATCATCCATATGTCTAAGCCATTATTTCACATGTACTATAAACCCAGATGAATACACAAAATTATCCTCAGTTTTGTTGAAGTCCCCTACAGCTGCAGGGAAAACTCGTCACCGCATTTGAAATAGTTCCTCTTCAGAACAAAATGCCTTCTCTCTGATATATGTTTATGTACAGACTTTTAGAATTCAAATTACAGAAGTGTCTCATTCCCTCACTTTTTGATTTTTGGAATTTGAGTGCCCATAATTTTGTGTAGTAATTACTCCAAATAGATTGCTAAAGATTGTAATCTATCCCCTCTCTCAGGCTTCAAGACTGTTGCACCTTAGGAAGCAAATAAAGTATCGGCACTATAAGGACTTCACATGTAAGAGTTTTTATATCAGGCACATTATTAATTCCTATTTCTATTGATTCAATCAAAACCCCAACAAGATCAGCTTTTAAATATATTAGCAGACAGACCCCGCTTCTCACAGGTATATGTAATCTATTTCATTTAATTTTTGTGTGTGTCGTTAAAAGATATTAACACTATACACTATAACAGTGACATCTACAGCACCCCGTCCCCATAACAGTGACCTCCACAGCCCCCCACCCTTTAGTACTATCTCCCTCACAGTGCACCTCTTTCTTAAAATGTGACCTCCACAGCAACCCACCCCCTTAACTTTGACCTTCACAGCTGCCCGCTCCTTTCACAGTGACCTCCACAATACCCCACCTGTCCCCCTAACAAAGACCTCCAAAGCAGGGCATTATTGTTAGAGATGAGCGAATCGAAGTTGACGAAGTGGAATTCCATCCGAATTTCAGGAAAAACGTGATTCACACCGAATCCAAAATTTCTCACGCTTCGTGGTAACGAATCGCATTTTTTCCTAAAATGGCTGCTGCATGTATGAGGACATGGAACAAGGAACTCTGGGAAGGCGGGATCACCTATAATGCCATGCATGCAGCCAATCAGCAGCCAGCCAGCCCTGTGATTTCACAGCTCTACAAATAGCCTCAGCCATTTTGGATTCTGCCATTTTTTATTGTACTTAGTGCAGGGAGAGACGTCAGCAGGCGCTAGGGACAGTGCTAGGAAATACTTCATTGTGCTAAAAAAACTAGTTACAAGTGCAAGGCAAGATTATTCAAGGTGTAGAGAAAGGATAGGGAGGAATCATTCCACAGCTTTTATGTTGAAAAGGGTTCTGTAGGGGAGGTTACAACCTGGGTAATAGGAACAATCCTATTACACCTTGCTGCACTGACTGGGGATCTAAATTGCCATTTTATAGCTCTGTAATTCCAGCAAACCGTTCTTGTTATTGGGGTGCAATATTTCTACGTCATATTTGCCATTTTGCGGTGCAGTTATATGTCCTAAAGCATTTTTTGGCTTGTATTAGTGGGGAAAAAGGGCTTATTAGCCGTTATTTGGTGAAGTGCGAAAATTACAGCCCTTTTTGTCGTGTATTAGTGGCAAAACAAAAATATATTTGCCGTTCAGCGGTGCAGTTATATGTTCTAAAGTCCTTTTTGTCATGTATTAGTGGCAAAAGAAAAATCAGCTGACGAGGGTGTAAAAGGAGTGCGCTTCTTTTTGTCGCTAACATCGACATGTAAGGCTATGTTCACACTTGAGTTATTTAGTCAGTTTTGGCCCCATGACTGCCCAAATAAGTGAAGTGTGCAGTGATTCTAAGAGTGACGCCTGTCATCTGCATGTCATACTGACTCACAGTATTATTTCACTACCACAGTAGACTCCCTATGTGTGTTACTGCAAGGCACAGTGTTCTACACCACTATAAAGGCTCTCTGCAGCCAGGAAATAGCCGTTTTTAATGCGATTTGCCGCAAATAAATTCAAATCAAACCGAATGTTTATAAAAAATTTGGAATTTTAAAAAATTCGCTCATCTCTAATTATTGTTTTTAAATTGCAATATATAAAATCCCACATAATTAGTATACACTTGAGGTCATGTGAGTTACATCGGCCTCTACAACATGATTTTCTAAGCGTCGCAATCGAAATTATATTATCTCACACATAAGCGTCTTATACGAAGAATGTCCTTTGTTGCCTATAGCAACCAATCAAAGCTCATATTAATGACCTGCAGCAAAATAGAAGCTGAGCTGAAATTGGTTGCTATATGCAACCTGATTAGGGATGAGCGAAGTTCGGGTTCGCCGGGTTCGGCCGAACTTCAGTTCAAAGTTTGGGTTTGGGACCTGAACTTGACCCCGAACCCGGACCCCATTAAAGTCAACGGGGACCCGAACTTCACTTTATTATTTTCCATTATAACATAGTTATAAAGGAAAATAAAAGCATTCTTAAGACAGAATGCTATATAAAAAGTCGATTGAGGGGTTTAGTTAGGGTTCGTACCAAACTTTGCGAGTTCAGGTACCTGAACCCGGACTTTTCCACTGAAGTTCGGGTTCGGATGATTTTATTATTTTTGATTGAGGGGTTAAAAATAATAAAAAAAAACTCACCTCATCCACTTTATCATGCAGCCAGTATCCTCTTCTTTCTTCTTTCAGCAGGACCTGCAAAAGGACCTGCTATGACATCACTGCGCTCACCACTTGGTGAGTGCAGTGATGTCATCGCAGGTCCTGCTGAATGAAGATAGAAGGACCTTCTATCTTCATTCAGCAGGACCTGCGATGACGTCACCGCGCTCACCATGTGGTAAGCTCGGTGACGTCATCGCAGGTCCTTTTGCAGGTCCTGCTGAAAGAAGAAAGAAGAGGATACTGGCTGCATGATCAAGTGGATGAGGTAAGTTTTTTTTATTATTTTTAACCCCTCAATCAAAAATAATAAAATCACCCGAACCCGAACTTCAGTGGAAAAGTCCGGGTTCAGGTACCTGAACTCGCAAAGTTTGGTACGAACCCTAACTTTGCAGTTCGGGTTCGCTCAACCCTAAACCTGATAACTATTCAGGCTAACTGCCACAACAGACAACAGACATTGGCTCATGTAGTTTAGCGGTTAGGTTACTGAAAGTATTTTTTGGCAAATAATTGGAAAGTGCGGGGTCAAAATTTTCACTCAAAACATAGTTTCTGATGTTTCCCGAGTCACAGTAGGCGGCTGTGCAAAATTTTGTGGTTGTACAGTAAATGCGATGGTGATGATTCCTTTAGCGGACATACATACATACACACATACATGCATACATACATATAGACAGGTACATACACACACATACATACATACATACATACATATACAGTGGGATGCGAAAGTTTGGGCAACCTTGTTAATAGTCATGATTTTCCTGTATAAATCGTTGGTTGTTACGATAAAAAATGTCAGGTAAATCTATCATATAGGAGACACACACAGTGATATTTGAGAAGTGAAATGAAGTTTATTGGATTTACAGAAAGTGTGCTATAATTGTTTAAACAAAATTAGGCAGGTGCATAAATTTGGGCACTGTTGTCATTTTATTGATTCCAAAACCTTTAGAACTAATTATTGGAACTCAAATTGGCTTGGTAAGCTCAGTGACCCCTGACCTACATACACAGGTGAATGCAATTATGAGAAAGAGTATTTAAGGGGGTAAATTGTAAGTTTCCCTCCTCTTTTTATTTTCTCTGAAGAGTAGCAACATGGGGGTCTCAAAACAACTCTCAAATGACCTGAAGACAAAGATTGTTCACCATCATGGTTTAGGGGAAGGATACAGAAAGCTGTCTCAGAGATTTCAGCCGTCTGTTTCCACAGTTAGGAACATATTGAGGAAATGGAAGACCACAGGCTCAGTTCAAGTTAAGGCTCGAAGTGACAGACCAAGAAAAATCTCGGATAGACAGAAGTGATGAATGGTGAGAACAGTCAGAGTCAACCCACAGACCAGCACCAAAGACCTACAACATCATCTTGCTGCAGATGGAGTCACTGTGCATCGTTCAACCATTCGGCGCACTTTACACAAGGAGATGCTGTATGCGAGAGTGATGCAGAGGAAGCCTTTTCTCCGCCCACAGCACAAAAAGTGCCGCTTGAGGTCGGCTAAAGCACATTTGGACAAGCCAGCTTCATTTTGGAATAAGGTGCTGTGGACTGATAAAACTAAAATGAGTTATTTGGCCATAACAAGGGGCGTTATGCATGAAGGAAAAAGAGCACAGCATTCCAAGAAAAACACCTGCTACCTACAGTAAAATATGGTAGGTGGTTCCATCATGCTGTGGGGCTGTGTGGCCAGTGCAGGTACTGGGAATCTTGTCAAAGTTGAGGGACGCATGGATTCCACTCAGTATCAGCAGATTCTGGAGGCCAATGTCCAGGAATCAGTGACAAAGCTGAAGCTGCGCCGGGGCTGGATCTTTCAACAAGACAACGACCCTAAACACTGCTCAAAATCCACTAAGGCATTTATGCAGAGGAACAAGTACAACGTTCTGGAATGGCCTTCTCAGTCCCCAGACCTGAATATAATTGAAAATCTGTCGTGTGACTTAAAGAGAGCTGTCCATGCTCGGAAGCCATCAAACCTGAATGAACTAAAGATGTTTTGTAAAGAGGAATGGTCCAAAATACCTTCAACCAGAATCCAGACTCTCATTGGAACTTACAGGAAGCGTTTAGAGGCTGTAATTTCTGCAAAAGGAGGATCTACTAAATATTGATTTCATTTCTTTTTTGTGGTGCCCAAATTTATGCACCTGCCTAATTCTGTTTTAACAATTATAGCACACTTTCTGTAAATCCAATAAACTTCATTTCACTTCTCAAATATCACTGTGTGTGTCTCCTATATGATATATTTACCTGACATTTTTTATCGTAACAACCAACGATTTATACAGGAAAATCATGACTATTAACAAGGTTGCCCAAACTTTCGCATCCCACTGTATACATATATACACACATACATACACTCAGCTTTATATATTAGATTTGCTAAATCTCCAACTTGCACTGTTTTCTGAGCATACTGTATTTCAAAAATAGTCAAAATGAGCATTTTTTTTAAAAAAAAGTTGCAATTAGAGATGAGCAAATTCTTAAAAAATTTGATTCGGCCGGTTTGCTGAATTGAAAAAAAAAAACTTCAATACAAATTTATTCACGGTGAATCATGTTAAAAAAACATCTATTTCCTGGCTGCAGAGAGCCTTTATAGTGGTGTGGAACACTGTGCCTTGCAGTAACACGAATAGGGAGTCTGTTGTGGTAGTGAAATAATACTGTGAGTCAGTATGACATGCAGATGACAGGCGTCGCTCTTAGAATCACTGCACACTTCACTTATTTGGGCATTCATGGGGCCAAAACTTACCAAATAACTCAAGTATGAACTCAGCATTACAGGTCAATCAGTATTGCTAGAGGTGGACATTGTTGCAGGACCAACGGAGTGAAAACGTGGAGGCGGAAGCAGCGTCACCTGGCCAAGTTGCTGGTGTGGCTGGGCAGAAACCATATTTACCCAGTGGACTGTAAAGGGCATATATTGTCCTTGACCATAGTTACAGCTACCAACCAATTTTCCCTCAAAACGCTGTATCACAAAATAACTTCACCAATGAATGGCTAATCAACGTAAATCAGTTCATACAGAAGAAAGTCTATAATCACCCATCAATTTTCCCGTATTTTTGTTCCTATTAATACACCCCCAAAAAATAAATATAACAATCACAATTCAATGCAGAACGGCTAATAGGACGTACGTATCTATTCTATTAATACACCCTGTAAATGGCTCTAGTACAATGGAATTTCACTGCTGAACGGCAAATATATATTTCTTTTGCCACTAATACAGGACAAAAAGGGCTTTAGAACAAATAACTACAGAGCAAACGGCAAATATATTTTTCTTTTGCCATTAGTACACAACAAAAAGAGCTTTAAAACATATAACTGCACCGCTGAATGGTAAAAATATTTTTCTTTTGCCATTAGTATACACCGAAAATGGCTTTAATACATATAACTGCACCGCTGAACGGCAAATAGACTTTTATTTTTTGCCAATTATACACGTCACAGAAGGTTTTAGAACATATAAGTGCACAGCTGAATAACAAATATATATTTTTTTTGCCAGTAATACACGACAAAAAGGATTTTAGAACATATAACTGCACCACTGAACGGCAAATATATTTTTATTTTGCCACTAATGCATGACAAAAAGGGCTTTTAGAGCATATATCTGCACTGCAAACGGCAAATACAATGCCTGTCCAAAAAGAAAGGCGCCACCAAAAAAAAGGTCACACACTCAAAAATTTCGTTGGACCGCCTTTAGCTTTGATTACGGCGCGCATTCGCTGTGGCATTGTTTCGATAAGCTTCTGCAATGTCACAAGATTTAGTTCCATCCAGTGTTGCATTCATTTTTCACCAAGATCTTGCATTGATGATGGTAGAGTCTGACTTCTGCGCAAAGCCTTCTCCAGCACATCCCAAAGATTTCACATCCCTCTTTCACAATTTGAGCCTGATGAATCCTGGCATTGTCATTTTGGAATATGCCAGTGCCATCAGGGAAGAAAAAATCCATTGATGGAAAACCTGGTCATTAAGTATGTTCAGGTAGTCAGCTGACCTTATTCTTGAAGCACATACTGTTGCTGAACCTAGACCTGACCAACTGCAGCAACCCCAGATCATAGCACTGCCCCCACAGGCTTGTACAGTAGGCACTAGGCATGATGGGTGCATCACTTCATCTGCCTCTCTTCTTACCCTGATGCGCCCATCACTCTGGAACAGAGTAAATCTGGACTCATCAGCCCACATGACTTTCTTCCATTGCTCAAGAGTCCAATCTTTATGCTCCCTGGCAAATTGAAGCCTTTTTTTCTGGTTTGCCTCACTGATTAGTGGTTTTCTTACGGCTACACAGCTGTTAGTCCCAATCCCTTGAGTTCCCTTTGCATTGTGCATGTGGAAATGCTCTTACTTTCACTATTAAACATAGCCCTGAGTTCTACTGTTGTTTTTCTTCAATTTGATTTCACCAAACGTTTAAGTGATCGCCGATCACGATCATTCAGGATTTTTTCCCTGCCACATTTCTTCCTCGAATACGATGGGTCCCCACTATCCTTCCAGTTTTTAATAATGCATTGGGCAGTTCTTAACCCAATTTTAGTAGTTTCTGCAATCTCCTTAGATGTTTTCTCTGCTTGATGCATGCAAATGATTTGACCCTTCTCAGACAGACTAACATCTTTTCCACGACCACGAGATGTCTTTCGACATTGTTGTTTAAGAAATGAGAAGCAACTCATTGCACCAGTTGGGGTTAAATAACTTGTTGCCAGCTGAAAGATAATCACCCATGCAGTAATTATCCAAAAGGAGGCTCATAACTATCTGCTTAGTTAATTCCAGGTGGCGACTTTGTTTTTGTACAGGCAGTGTATATTTTTCTTTTGCCACTATTACACAACAAAAAGGGCTTTAGAACATATAACTGCACCGCTGAACGGCAAATAGGCCCTTATTTTTTTTCCACTTAGGCATGCCACAGAAGGCTTTAGAACATTTAACTGCATAGCTGAACGGCAAATATATTTTTCTTTTGCCACTAATACATGCCAAAAAGGGCTTTAGAATATATAACTGCACCACTGAAAAGGCAAATATATTTTACTTTAGTCACTAATGCATGACAAAAAGGGCTGTCATTTTTGCACTTCCCACTAATACAAGCCAAAACATTCTTTAGAACATATAACTGCACTGCACAAGGGCAAATAAGAAGTAGATATATTTCCTTGTAATAAACCCTGGTAATGGCTGTATCATACAGCACTTGCACCCCAATAACAAGAACGGTTTTCTGGAATTACAGAGCTGTATAATGGCATTTTGGACCCGCAGTCAGTGCAGCAAGGTGTAATAGGATTATTCCTATTACCCAGGCTGCAACCTCCCCTACTGAACCCTGTTCTACATAAATGCTGTGGAATGATTCCTCCCTATCCTTTCCCTACAGTTAGAATTTTTTTTAACTGCACTTGTAACTAGTTTTTTTAGCACAATGAAGTCTTTCCTAACACTGTCCCTAGCGCCTGCTGATGTCTCTCACTGCACTAAGTACACTTGAAAATGGCAGAATCCAAGAATCCAAGATGGCTGAGGCTATTTATAGGGCTGTGACATCACAGGGCTGGCTGGCTGCTGATTGGCTGCATGCATGGCAGTATGGGTGATCTCACCTTCCCTTGCTCAATGTCCTCAAACATGCAGAAGACATTTTAGGGAAAAATGCGATTCGTTACCACAAAGCGTGAGGAAATTCGTATTCGGTGCGAACCGAATTTTTCCTGAAATTCAGATTGAATTCCACTTCGTCAACTTCAATTCGCTTATCTCTAATTACAATGTAGGTTTTTCCATAATTCAGTATTATATGTTAATAAAGTCTGATACATTATAAATATATAGGCTTTCCAGATTCTTTATAACAGGTCACATCAAATGCAATATATATAGTTATACGCAATTATATTCTTATATGTATCTTACAAATAATAGAAAATTAGCCTGGAGAGCATTTAACATGAGGTGTGCATTGAAAGTCAGAGATCACACTGTTTCCTAATAGATTAAAGTGAGTAAAACAGGGGGAAAAAATAACCACTTTTTTTTTCTGTATTTTGGCATAAATAAATTTCAGAGACTTGTGAGAATAATTTTTTAGATTTTTTTCTTACAGTTTTTTGTTCAAGGGTTTACCTCACCGTACTCACATTGGATATTTGTTTGGTCTGAGCATTCATTTTTATGGTTCCTTTTCTTGGCTTATCTTCAGTTTTATTCCTAAGACGAGTTCTAGAGGAGAATAAAGGCAATGTTAGACAGCTGTGTCCTCACATTCCACAGCCTACAGGCACATTCACTGTATATGAGCTACAATGCCTTTTTATGCATAAAATGAAGGCGAGGAGCCAGATAGAAGAACTCCTGGGAGATGTCTCTGCTGCTGCCTAATGAGTCTCCAGTGGTCTGCTCATTGGAGAAATCTAAAAATAATCAATTACAAATTTAGTTTAATTCTTTAATTAATAAAAACAAACAAACTGAACTTTACTCACTCATGACATCATTTTGGAGATGAAAAATGTTAATATTTAGAAGAAAAAATGTAAAACTTATAGTAAGAATTTATAAGGTTGTGTAAAGAAATTGACTTGTATAATATATATGGACAGTTAATAATCACAGTTAGGCTGGGTTCACACGAGCGTTTCCGGATTAAGTCCGGATGTGTCCCGGTGTGTTGCGGCAAACCCGCGTGAGTAGGAATGCAATTGCAGTCAGTTTTGACTGCGATTGCGTTCCGATGTTCAGTTTTTATAAAAAACCGACTGTGGTACCCAGACCCGAACTTCTTTAAAGAAGTTCAGGTTTGGGTTAGTTGTAGTGTAGATTGTATTATTTTCCCTTATAACATGGTTATAAGGGAAAATAATAGCATTCTGAATACAGAATGCTTAGTAGGTGATCAATTGAGGGTTAAAAAAAATAAATAATAAATTAACTCACCTCCTCCGCGTAGTTCCCGGTCTCTTCTTTACTTCTTCAATGATGAACTACAGGCTAGGACCTGTGGAGACGTCAGATCACATGCTCCAATCACATGGTCCATCACCACGGTGATGGACCATGTGATTGGAGCATGTGATCTGACGTCACCAAAGGTCCTTTAGCCGACAGCTCATCAGAAGAGACTGGGAACTACGCGATCAAGAGGAGAAGGTGAGTTAATTTGTTTATTTTTTTAACCCCTCCAGCGCTATTTTACTAAGCATTCTGTATTCAGAATGCTATTATTTTCCCTTATAACCATGTTATAAGGGAAAATAATACAGTGAATAGACTGTCACCTAGCAACCATGCGTGAAAATCGCACCGCATCCGCACTTGCTTGCGGATGCTTGCGATTTTCACGCAACCCCATTCACTTCTATGGGGCCTGCGTTGCGTGAAAAACATATAGAATATAGAGCATGCTGCGATTTTCACGCAACGCAGAAGTGATGCGTGAAAATCATCGCTCATCTGAAAAGCCCCATAGAAATTAATGGGTCCCGCAGTGCGGGTGCAATGCGTTCACCTACCACATTGCACCCGCGCGGAAATCTCGCCCGTGTGAACGCAGCCTAATGATGTAGAACATCATTCTGTGTTGGGCTATGAATGAGGGTAGATGGGTCTGATGCAGAAATAAGCGAACCAGCCAAGATTTGTTTTGTTTGCAACGAGAAAAGATTAGCAATGCTAATTTAGCATTCTTTTCTGTTTTGGAAAAAAATATAGTTTGAATATCTTTCCCAGAAAGCAAAAAGTAAGTAAATTACCTTGCCTGACAAGAAAAGAGGGGAGATCCTAGAGTGGGGAAAATAAGTATTTGATACACTGGCGATTTTGCAAGTTTTCCCCCCTACAAAGAATGGAGAGGTCACTTCAACAGTGACAGAGAATTACAAAAAAAATCCAGAAAATCACATTACCGTATTTTTCGCTTTATAAGACGCACCTGATGATAAGACACACCTAGGTTTTTGAGGAGGAAAATAAGAAAAAAATATTTTGAACCAAAAGGTGTGCTTTTGGTAGCTTTTGAACTAATGGTGGTCTGTGGATGATGTACTGTTATGGGGATCTGGGGATGACACACTGTTATGGGGATCTGTGGATGACACTGTTATGGGGGATCTGTGGATGACGCACTGTATTGGGGGGATCTGTGGATGACGCACTGATATGGGGGGATCTGTGGATGACGCACTGTTATGGGGGATCTGTGGATGACGCACTGTTATGGGGGGATCTGTGGATGACGCACTGTTATGGGGGATCTGTGGATGACGCACTGTTATGGGGGGATCTGTGGATGACGCACTGTTATGGGGGGATCTGTGGATGACACTGATGGGGGATCTGTGAATGACACTGAGGGGGGATCTGTGGATGACACTGAGGGGGGATCTGTGGATGACACTGATGGGGGATCTGTGAATGACACTGAGGGGGGATCTGTGAATGACACTGAGGGGGGATCTGTGAATGACACTGAGGGGGGATCTGTGCATGACACTGAGGGGGGATCTGTGAATGACACTGAGGGGGGATCTGTGCATGACACTGATGGGGGATCTGTGGGTGACACTGAGGGGGGATCTGTGCATTACACTGAGTGGGGATCTGTGCATGACACTGATGGGGGATCTGTGCATGACACTGATGGGGGATCTGTGCATGACACTGATGGGGGATCTGTGGATGACACTTATGGGGCTCTGTGAATGACACTTATGTCATCCACAGATCCCCATAAGTGTCATCTACAGATCCCCCATCAGATGCACCAGTGTGGAGGGAGGAGGCGGAGACACTCATGGCGGGGCCCGGTGCAGTGACTCTACTCTAATACACCGGGCCCCGCAACTGTTAAACATTCAATCTGATCTATATCTAATAGTATATGCTCTGTACGGCTCTTACTGTCTGTAGTACCGTAAGTATAGCGCAGACCGGCATCTCCATCGGTCATGCGCCGCTGATGGAGATGCCGGTCTGCGCTATACTTACGGTACTACAGACAGTAAGAGCCGTACAGAGCATATACTATTAGATATAGATCAGATTGAATGTTTAACAGTTGCTGGGCCCGGTGTATTAGAGTAGAGTCACTGCAACGGGCCCCGCCTCCTCCCTCCACACTGTCACTGATACTTTGCTGGCCGTGCTGTGCAGCATAGCGGCCAGCGAAGTATTCGCTTTATATGACGCACGGCCATTTCCCCCCCACTTTTGGGGGGGAAAAAATGCGTCTTATAAAGCGAAAAATACGGTATATGATTTTGAAATAATTAATTAGCATTTTATTGCATGAAATAAGTATTTAATACAATATAAAAACAGAACTTGACCAAGTTTGCACACACTGCAGCAAGGATTTTGGCCCACTCCTGCATACAGATTTTCTCCAGATATTTCAGGTTTCGGGGCAGTCGCTGGGCTACACTAAGTTTCAGCTCACCCCAAAGATTTTTGATTGGGTTCAGGTCTGGAGACTGGCTAGGCCACTCCAGGACCTTGAAATGCTTCTTACGGTGCTAATCCTTAGTTGCCCTGGCTGTGTGTTTTGGGTCATTGTCACGCTGGAAGACCCAGCCTCGACCCATCTTCAATGCTCTTACTGAGGGAAGGAGGTTGTTGGCCAAAATCACATGATATATGGCTCCATCCATCCTCTCTCTAATAGTCGTCCTGTCCCCTCTGCAGAAAAACACCCCCAAAGTATGATGTTTCCACCCCCATGCTTCACAGTTGGGAAAGTGTTCTTTGGGTTGTACTCATTCTTCTTCTTCCTCCAAACACAGCGAGTGGAGTTGATACCAACAAGTTCTATTTTGGTCTCATCTGACAAAATGACCATCTCCGATGCCTCTTCTGGATCATAGAGATGGTCATTGGCAAACTTTAAATGGGCCTGGACCTTGCGTGCCCTGCAGGATTTTAATCCATGACTAGGGTTGAGCGAACCCGAACTGTAAAGTTCGGGTTCGTACCGAACTTTAGGATTTTTGGACCCTGGACCCGAACCCGAACTTTAGTTAATGGTGCTTTTTGAAAGGCTGAGCAGCCAATCAACAAGCGTTTAACTTGTATGCCCTTAGAAGCCATCACAGCCATGCCTACTAATGGCATGGCTGTGATTGGCCAAGTGCAGCATGTGACCCAGCCTCTATATAAGCTGAAGTGACTTAGCGCTGCACGTCACTCTGCTCTGATTAGTGTAGGGATAGGATGCTGCTGGTGTGAGGGAGAGAATAGGAAAGAATCTTTAATCAGAAGTGCTTGTTAACTCAGCAATCTACCTAGATTTAGTTTTGTGGGTGCAGTGCACAATCTTTTTACCCTGCCCTGAGTCCAGTGACACAGAAAAATAACTTTTATCCAGCGGCCATTTTATGCAAGCTCAGTGCACCAGCACAGCATATGTGCATTTGTGACATTCAAATCCAAACTTGAAATACTGCAATAATAATCTGGGTTTAAAAAAAAACACCCATTTTTGGCAAAATACTTAATTTGCAGCCTTTGCTGCATCTGTCAGTGTGAAATCCAAGCTTGAAATACTGCAATAATTTTCTGGGTTTAAAAAACACCCATTTTTGGCAATACCCTACATCTGGGGCCTTTGCTGATTTTCTTTGTGTGAAAAACAAGTTTGAAATACTGCAATAATAATCTGGGTTTAAAAAATCACCAATTTTTTGCAATATCCTACATCTGGTGCCTTTGCAGTATTTGTCAGTGTGAGATACAAGCTTACAATACTTCAATAATTTTCTGGGTTTAAAAAAACACCAATTTTTGGCAATACCCTACATCTGGGGCCTATGCTGCATTCGTTAGTGTGACATAACAGCTAGAAATACTACAATAATTTTCTGTTCTATTCTGTTATTTAAAAAAACACCCATTTTGGACTAAATACAAAATTTGACGCCTTTGGCTGCATTTGTTAGTCTGACATACCAGCTGGAAATACTGCGAAATATGAGGAGAGCGTCAAATAAGGGACGTGGCCCCGGTCGTGGTGCTGCTGGTGGAGCTCCTGTTGCAGGGAGAGGACGTGGTCGATCTGTGCCAGCTACACGCACAAGTGAAACACCTTCCTCAGGAGCAAGTAGGCAACAGAACCTTCAGCGTTATTTGGTCACGCCTAATGCGACTCTACGAATGGTGAGGCCAGAACAAGTACAGGCGATAGTAGATTGGGTTTCTGACAGTGCCTCCAGTTTCTTTACATTGTCTCCCACCCAGTCTCCTGCTGAAAGAACAGCGTTATCACCTGCCGCCCATGTACATCAGTCTTTCACCTCACCCCATTGAAAATCAGCCAAGCAGTCTAAGCCCCAAGTTATGCAGCAGTCTCTTCTGCTTTTTGATGACTCTGCTAGCAGGCTTTCCTTGGGCCATCCACCTAGCCCTGCCCCAGAAGTGGAAGAGATTGAGTGCACCGATGCCCAACCACTTATGTTTCGAGATGAGTACATGGAAGGACCACCACAGCACGTCTTGGATGATGATGAAACACAGGTGCCTACTGCTGTGGCTTTCGATAGTGTGCAGACCGACAAGGAGGGCAGGGGTGAAGACTGGGTGGAAGATGATGTGGAGGACGATGAGGTCCTTGGCCCCACATGGAATCAAGATCATGCGAGTGACCTGTGTTGTTCGGAGGAAGAGGCGGTGGTCGCACAGAGCCACCAGCAACAGAAGAGGGAGCAGGGTGCAAAAGCGGAGCGGTCATCCCCTAGACAGTACGCCTGCCTCCCCGCAAACAGAGGATCTGCCAGCAACACCACCACCTGGGTCACCAAGCATCTCCACAATGTCCCACGGAAGCATTCAGCTCTCCATCTCCCAAACACTGAAGCGGAAGAGTAAGTACCATCCTACCCACCCGCGATCCCTAGCCCTGAATGCCAGCATTTCAAAAATACTAGCCTTTGAAATGCTGTCATTCTGTCTGGTGGAGACGGAGAGTTTTAAAAGCCTTATGTCAGTGGCTGTCCTACAGTATGTTGTGGCCAGTCGCCACTACTTTTCCAGGCGTGCCATCCCTTCCCTTCACAAACAAGTGGGGACAAAATCAGGTGTGCACTGCGCAAGGCCATCTGTGGCAAGGTCCACCTAACTACGGATTCGTGGACCTGTAAGCACGGTCAGGGACGTTATATCTCCCTAACAGCACACTGGGTAAATGTAGTGGGGGCTGGGCCTGAGGCGGAAAGCAGTTTGGCGCATGTTCTTCCACCACTGAGGATTGCAGAGTGCTTCAGTTTGCCTCCTGTTGCTTCCTCCTCCTACTCCGCTTCCTCATCCTTTACCGGCTCCTCATCCAGTCAGCGTAACACCTTCACCACCAACTTCAGCACAACAAGGGGTAAACGACAGCAGGCAGTTTAAAAACGTATCTGTTTGTGGGAAAAACCCCACACCGCGCAGGAGCTGTGGACGGGCCTTGAACAACAGACCGATGAGTGGTTGGTGCTAGTGAGCCTCAAGCTCGGCCTGGTGGTATGTGATAATGGGCGAAATCTCGTAGCAGCTCTGGGACTAGCCTGTTTAACGCACATTTCTTGCCTGGCGCATGTGCTGAATTTGGTGGTGCAGAAATTCCTTAAAAATTACCCCGATATGTCAGAGCTGCTGCATAAAGTGCAGGCGCTTTTGGCGTTCTCACCCTGCTGCTGCTCACCTGTCAGCGCTGCAGCGTAACTTCGGCCTCCCCGCTCACCGCCTAATATGCGAAGTGCCCACAAGGTGGAACTCCACCTTGCACATTCTGGCCAAAATGTGCGAGCAGCAGCAGGCAATAGTGGAGTTTCAGCTGCAGCACGCTCGGCGGAACAGCACCACTTCACCACCAATGACTGGGCCTCCATGCTAGACCTGTGTTCCTTGTTGCGCTGTTTCGAGTACTCCACCAACATGGCCAGTGCCGATAATGCCATTCTCAGCGTTACTATTCCACTTCTATGCCTCCTTGAAAAAATGCTTCTGGCGAGGAGGATGTGGCACAGGAGGAGGAGGAGGAGTAGGAAGAGGGATCATTTCATAAGGTTTCCGGCCAGTCATTCACAAGTGGCTCCGAGGGTGGATTCCTGCACCCACAAATGCCAGGTACACAATTGTCCAGCCCGGGCACAGTTCTGGAGGATGATGAGGTGGAGGAGGAGGATGAGGAGGAGGAGGAGATGGAGGAGGAGGAACCGTGTTCACAGCAGGGTGGCACCCAAACCAGCTCATGGTCATCACTGGTGCGTGGCTGGGGGGATACAGAGGACACAGACGATACACCTCCCACAGAGGACAGCTTGTCGTTGCCTCTGGGCAGCCTAGCACACATGAGCGATTATATGCTGCAGTGTCTCCGCAATGACCGCCGAGTTGCCCACATTTTAACTTGTGATGATTACTGGGTGGTCACGCTGCTGGATCCCCGTTATAAGGACAACAAACCGTCCTTAATTCCGTCACTGGAGCGTGATCATAAGATGTGCAATAACAAGCGCACGCTGGTAGACGCGCTGCTGGTGGCATTCCCACCTGACAGCGGGGCCACAGTGGAAGCACAAGGCGAAGGCAGAGGAGGAGGAAGAGGTCGCCAATGCAGCTGGGGCACCACCAGCACCTCAGAAGGCAGGGTTAGCATGGCCGAAATGTGGAAAATCTTTGTCAGCACGCCACAACAACCAGCACCACCTGCTGATATGGAATGTCTTAGCAGGAGGCAGCATTTCTGCAACATGGTGGAGCAGTATGTGTGCACACGCCTACACTTACTGAATGACGGGACTGCCCCCTTCATTTTCTGGGTCTCCAAATTGGGCACATGGCCTGAGCTTGCCCTTTACGCCTTGGAGGTGCTGGACTTCCATGCAGTCAGTGTATTGTCTGAACGTGTGTTTAGCACGGCAGGGGGCGTTATCACAGACAAGCTCAGCCGCCTGTCCACAGCCAATGTGGACAAGCTCACGTTCATTAAAATTAACTAGGCATGGATCCCACAAGACTTGTCCTTACCTTGTGCAGAATAGACATGTATACCGGCCTTACCCAGCCATTGTTATACTGCAGCGCAATTGCTCATTGTTGTATTTTGGATATTTTACACTCTTTTGGAGTGTACCCTAATTTAAAAAATAAAAATTAAAAATTAAAACCAAAAACCAGTGTTGGCTACCTCGTCCTTCTCCACCGCCGCTTCCAACTACACTGCTAAGTCCACCGCCTCCTCAAACTCCTACTCCATATGGACCTCCACATCATAAATCAAGATACATATTTTTTTTTATTTGTGCGTAATTTATTTTTTTATGTAATTTCACTAATTTGTCTGTTACATTTTCTGGTGAAATTCACCAATTTTTGGGTGTGATATACCTCTGCTATACCTAGTAGACAGGTAACATTTCACTAATTTGTCTGCTACATTTTCGGGTAAAATTCACCAATTTTTGGGTGTGATATACCCCTGCTGTACCTAGTAGACAGGTAAAAACATTTCACTAATTTGTTATATTTTCTGGTGAAATTCGCAATTTTTGGGTGTGATATACATCTGCTGTACCTAGTAGACAGGTAAAAACATTTCACTAATTTGTCTGCTACATTTTCGGGTGAAATTCACCAATTTTTGGGTGTGATATACCCCTGCTGAACCTAGTAGACAGGTAAAAACATTTCACAAATTTGTCTGTTACATATTCGGGTGAAATTAACCAATTTTTGGGTGTGATATACCCCTGCTCTACCTAGTAGACAGGTAAAAAAAAATCACTAATTTGTCTGTTACATATTCGGGTGAAATTCAACCATTTTTGGCAGTGATATACCCCTGCTATACCTAGTATACAGGTAAAAACATTTCACTAATTTGTCTGTTACATTCTTGGGTTACATTTGACCATTTTTGCCATGATTAAACCCCTACTCTGCATAGGTGACAGGGACATAAATTTCAAAAAATCATCTGTTACATTGCCAGGAGACATTTTACCAATTTTGCTGTATACAAACCCCTGCTCTGCATAGGTGACAGGGAATTAAATTTCAAAAATTCTTCTTCTTTAATTTACGTGCGCCCTCTCCTTTCATTCAATGCTTAAACTTTAACAACTTGTCCCACATTTGCGCTTCAATAATTCCACTCGATCATATTTAATTTCAAACAATTAACCTCCTTTGGATGTGGTATCCCTTGCTCACGCTCCCTCTCCGGCGTGGAACCCTGATTCTCCGCTAACCGTGATCAACATGGTAGGCGCAGAAAAGAACATCGAAAGTTATTAGAGCAGATATCCAATTGGATTGTGGACATCACGGGGACGTGCGACATGGTGGAGCAGTTGTGTGCACATGCCTACACGTACTGACTGATGGGTCTGCCCCCTTCAACTTCTGGGTCTCCAAATTGGGCACATGGCCTGAGCTTGCCCTTTACGCCTTGGATGTGCTGGCCTGCCCTACATCCAGTGTATTGTCTGAACGTTTGTTTAGCACGGCTGGAGGGGGTTATCACAGGTTATATTTCCCAATGTTTTGGGGTGTACCTTAATTTAAAAAATAAAAATAATTTTCAACCAAAAACCAGTGTAGCCTACCTCCTCCTCCACCGCCGCTTCCGCCTACACCGCCACATCCACCGCCTCCTCAACCTCCAACTCCATATGGACCTCGTCCTCCTAGATCAAGATTTTTTTTTTTTTTTTTTACGTATTTTGAAGTCATTTCCCTATCCAGAGGACTTGCCATGCTTTTAGCCAGATTTTGATGCCATTTGTAGCCCTTTAGCCCTTTCCATGACATTTTTAGAGCCATTTTAGTGCTCAAAAGTTCGCGTCCCCATTGACTTCAATGTGGTTCGGGGTCAAGTTCGGGTCAAGTTCGGGTCCCGAACTCGAACTTTTTTGTGAAGTTCGGCTGAACCCGTCGAACCTGAACATTCAGGTGTCCACTTAACTCTAGTCATTACTGCTCTCTATTTAGTCTGGACTCACACATTTTACCATGCGGTTAATATGGAGTTGGAAGACCTGGTGTGTTGTTCTCATCTGAGTTCCTGCTCCTCCATTTTCTATTTAAGATAAGTGTATTTCGCTTTCATTTTGTTGTTCCCTATTGCTTGTTGTTTACTAGGCCTCAGGGAGACGCTGGTTCGTTCATCTGGGAAGGAACCAGTAGTCTCAGACCCTGTCACTACTCCTAGGGATTTTCAGGGTTACTAGGGCCTATGTTTTCGGTGTATGAATATCCCCACCTTCAGGGTCTATTCATACTGACAGGAGTCAGGGCTAGGCCTAGAGTTTCCTAGGTGGTCTCCTGTTCCCTTTCCTTTGCCTTGAGGCCTAGTTCCTGGTCATTTTCCTTCTATTGTCATTCCGGTGTTTACCCCCTCCCAGTTACATTGTGACAAGGGGTGTGGAGAAGTTGGATTATACAAACTAAATACAGGTAAATATGATCTGGTGCTATAGCAACAAAAAATTTGTGTCTTGCTACTGGCAAGACAATAACACATACTCCCTATTAGGCTAGTTTCACACTAACACTAACATCATCTGCCAGGCTGTTCCAGTGCCAGAAGAGCCTGCCAGACAATGTATTGTGATTGTTCATATTGCCTCCTTTACTTGCTGGATTCATTTTTCCATGACATTATACGTGCACTGCTCGTATCCAGAGTTATGACAAATGTTGATCGCGAATATTATAATCACAAATTTTAATTGCGAATATCGACACTTCAAGAATTTGATGCTTAGCACTTGTTGGCCCTTTTGCCTTCACTCTGCGGTCCAGCTCACCCCAAACCATCTCGATTGGGTTCAGGTCCGGTGACTGTGGAGGCCAGGTCATCTGGCGCAGCACCCCATCACTCTCCTTCATGGTCAAATAGCCCTTACTTTCAAAGTTTTCCCAATTTTTCGGCTGACTGACTGACCTTCATTTCTTAAAGTAATGATGGCCACTCGTTTTTCTTTACTTAGCTGCTTTTTTCTTGCCATAATACCAATTCTAACAGTCTATTCAGTAGGACTATCAGCTGTGTATCCACCTGACTTCTCCTCAACGCAACTGATGGTCCCAACCCCATTTATAAGGCAAGAAATCCTACTTAGTAAACCTGACAGGGCACACCTGTGAAGTGAAAACCATTTCAGGGGACTACCTCTTAAAGCTCATCAAGAGAATGCCAAGAGTGTGCAAAGCAGTAATCAAAGCAAAAGGTGGCTGCTTTGAAGAACCTATAATATGACATATTTTCAGTTGTTTCACACTTGTTTGTTATGTATATAATTCCACATGTGTTAATTCATAGTTTTGATGCCTTCAGTGTGAATCTACAATTTTCATAGTCATGAAAATAAAGAAAACTCTTTGAATGAGAAGGTGTGACCAAACTTTTGGTCTGTACTGTATATAATACGGATAGTTAGTGGGAGATAGTCAGTGTAGGTTAGATAGTGATCTATGTAGCTGATAGGTTCCAGTGCAGGGTGTAGGTAGTGTGATAGGTAGGGAGATATTTATCTGCTGTCCATACATATGTGCCTCATATTTGAGCTTATTACATTTATTTATTTATTTTAATTTTGGTTTATCAGGAATTTATTATTAGCTTATTTTGCTCACTTTTGCTCATTTCTTATCCTGGCTTGCCATCTGGTGGCCAAAATATGATTTGCAGTTTGAATATTGTTAGCCTACTCATTAAGGCTAACAGTATTCAGCACAACTACCTATGCCTGGATTGGACACACGAGGCATAGGTAGGAAGAGCATTTAGGTGCAGTGATCGCACTTGATCACGACGTCTAAAGCATTTAATTACCGCGATTGGCATTATTGCCGGTCACGGTAATTAGCAAAAGGTCTCTGCTGTACACACCGTACCAGCGCCATACATGTACAGCGCTGGTAGCCTAAGGGTTAAATCCATATTGAGTTATTGCACTAAAAAATGTATTCCTTTTGTTAACAGTATAAACAGATAAACTTACCGCCCCCCCCCCCCCCATAGCTACTGTAAAAAGGCCAATAAATTACAAAAAAGGGCATTTAAAAAATACTAATCTGAGATGCTAGCCTTTAAAGTTCACAAAGGGCTAAATAAAATCTGTAAAAAGGAGATAAAATCTGCAAACATACAAAATAAATTGAAGGTGGCAAAACAAATACAAAACAAATACAAAAACAATTATTTAAATACATAAATTATAAAAAAACAAGTTCTGAGCAGGTAGGTTCCTTAAATAACAGTGGGGGGTTGGTCACTGAAGATAAGGAAAAGGCAGAGTTACTAAACAGAATAGGAGAAATGAGCTGATATCGGTGGTGCCAGGGATGTTGGTACACCCAGTAATATACTCAAATGGCTAACTGTACATATGGTCCAAGCTAAGTTAAATAACATAAATGTGAAAAAGACTCCATGACCATGAGTTCTTAAACAGCTCAGTTGAGTCACTGCTATGCCCTTGTTTATCATTTTTAAAAATTCTCTAGGTACTGGTACAGTGCCAAGTGACTGGTGCAAGGCAAATGTGGTACCCATATTCAAAAAGGGATCTAGGTCCTTTACAGGTAATTATAGCCCAGTTAGTTTAACTTCTGTTGTGGGAAAAATGTTTGAAGGACTCTTAAGCGACTATATACAGAAGTATGTGATTGTAAGTAAAATCATAAGTGATAACCAGCATAGGTTTACCATAGGTTTCTATGAGGGGATGATTCTCCGATATAGAGGAGTGGCTGTGGATGTAGTGTTTCTGGATTTTGCAAAGGCTTTTGATACTGTCTCTCATAGACGGGTAATGGGTAAAATAAGGTCTATAGGCTTGGAAAGTATAGTTTGTAATTGGATAGAAAACTGGCTGAAGGACCGTGTCCAGAGAGTTGTGGTCAATGATTCCTATTCTGAATGGTCCCGGATTATAAGTGGTGTACCCCAATTATTTAATATATTTATTAATGATATCAAAGATGGGATTAACAGCACCATTTCTATTTTTGCAGATGACCCTAAGCTATGCAGTACTGTACAGTCTATGGAAGATGTCCATAAAATACAAGCTGACTTGAACACTCTGAGTGTTTGGGCATCAGTTTAGTAAATGAGGTTAAATGTGGATAAATGTAAAGTTATGCATCTTGTTAGTAATAATCTCTGTGCTTCATATGTTCTAGGGGAGGTAACACTGGGGCAGTAACTTGTAGAGAAGGATTTGTGAGTCCTTGTAGATCGTAGATTAAATCGCAGCATACAGCATGTCAATCAGCTGCTTCTAAGGCCACCAGGATATTGTCATACATTAAACGAGGCATGGACTCGCGGGGCAGGGATGTAATACTACCACTTTACAAAGCGTTGGTGTGGCCTCATCTGGAATATGCAATTCAGTTCTGGGCACCAGTCTATAGAAAGGATGCACTGCAGCTGGAAAAAGAACAGAGGAGATCAACTAAACTGATATGCAGCATAAGGGTCTTAGTTATGAAGAAAGATTAAAAGAATTACATTTAATCTTGAGAAGAGACGTCTAAGGCGGACATGATTAACCTGTACAAATATATAAATGGGCCATACAAAAAATATGGGGAAAAACTGTTCCATATAAAATGTCCTCAAAAGACAAGGAGGCACTGCCTCCGACTGGGGAAGAAAAGGTTCAGTCTCCAGAAGCGTCAAGACTTCTTTACTGTAAGAACTGTGAATCTGGGGGGCGGAGCTAGCGCCAAACGGAGATGGCCGCATGAAAGACTAGCTCCGTGTACTAAAGCACCATAAAAGCCTGGCATTACAGCTCATCAGATCGACGATGGTCAAAATCGGAAACCCCAAGATAGGGGAACTTACTGGCCACACGAAATCTGGTATAAGCGGCGGAGACATGGAGAAATGTATAAAGAAATCTGCGTCTGCTTATGTCTCCAGTGATTCCAAGATGGCGCCGGCAACACCACGAGCGGCAGGCCAGAGACAACCGGAGGATGCTGGAGCAGCTGGTGGAGGTGACAGTGATACAGACAGCCTCCCTATATCCCGATCTTACCTGAAAGATATGCTAGCATCCTCCCTCTCATCAGCGCTGGAACCGCTGAGCGCAGATCTGTCTGCTATAAAACAAGATGTCCACCAGATAGGGACAAGAGTGGAATACCTAGAAAACTCACAATGCACATCTTCCAACACCAGGCAGCAGTATCACAACGCCTGCAAGTAGTCCAAAATAATCTAAACACCATGTTCAACGCAATTGAAGACCAAAAAAATCGGGGGAGACGCAACAACCTGCGATTCCGCGGAATCCCAGAATAAGTGGGCGCAAGCGACATCCCTAATACGATCAACCAAATATGCTTACAACTCCTAGGTCCAGATTCGGCCCATGAAATCATACTAGAAAGAGCACACAGAGCCCTTTGCCCGAAACCGCCTTCACACGAGCCACCAAGGGACATAATCTGCAAGTTCTTGAGCTTCCCAGTGAAAGAAGCCATCTTAACCAGAGCTCGAGATACCAATAATATAATCTGGGACAGCCATGAAATATCTATCTTTCAGGATCTTGCCCAGTCAACATTGAAAAAAAGAAGAGCACTCATGCCTCTGACAGACTGGTTAAGGTCTTAAAAAGTTATCTATAGGTGGTCCTTTCCATTTGGCATATCCTTTTCATACGAGGGTCGCAGAATTCAAATATCATCCTTTTGTGACCTAAATGCCCCATACGACCTATTACAGATAGACCCGCTGGCCATCCCCAACTGGGATCCCGTCCAAGAACCAGCAGACCTTCCTGAAATCCCAAGACGAGACCCATGGGAAAGGCAATGTACTCCCAAATCTGCAAGAGAAAGGAGAGAAAAAAGAAATACTACACCCAGAAGGCTTCAAATAGGAGACTGACCTGATTAAGCATTTCTTACTGGCTATACTTGTCCTAATTTCAGTGCTTACTCAGACACGACCCCTTGAATAGGGCCATGATCTCCCTTTCCTTTTCAAGCCCTGTCAATTATATCTATCCCTCTCTTCTACAATCCCACCTATCTAGTATACCTGAGCGTTTGACCAGATCCTTACTCTAGTATAGGGTGCTGTAACACTATACTGATTATCCTTTCCTCCCTCTCTTCCTCAACTATCAACATTCTATTACTAATGTTTCAAACCTTACTAAAAAAGACTTCTCATGTTTAAAATAGCCTTACGATTTACACCCTGTTTATGGTTATTTTGTGTTAATGCCTTTTTTCGTTGCAGTGAATGCTACCTAACATGTGACTCTTCAGATTTGATACAGTGGAAGCCCTGCGCTTCACCTCAGGAGTGTCACAGTCGTTACCTTTGACTGTGACCTTCCGTTCTTGCTCGTTCGGCGCTCCTCGCTGAAGTTCCGTTCCTGTGTGTTATTTGTGGTTCTGTATGGGTTAACTCCCCTCTGTGCCTCTTAGGAGTTAATCCTCTGTCTGCTCCATGGGTGTGGCCTCTCTGCTGCACCCATGGAACCTGTATATAAGGCTGAGGTTTCCTCAGTTCTGTGTCAGCTCTCCTGGTGTGTGTTGTCTTGTCCTGCTCCTGGTTTGTACTCTCTCTCCCATGCTGCTGACCCATGGGATCCGTGTCTGTCTGTCTGTGCTCTGTGGGTTTCCCTACTTGTTCATTTGCGTCCGTTTTTCCTGTCCTCTTTCCTGTCTTTCTGATATCTGTTCTGCCAGTTATGTTTTAGTTACTTTGTGTTTATTCTGATGTCTGTGTTCAGCAAGCCTTTGCAGCAGAGTAGCATGACAAGGCCATGCAGTTTACTACTGGTGGAGCAAGTCCTTCTCTGCTCATTGCCACTCCTGCTCCCTTGCGTGAACTCCTGCTTGTATTATTAGTTGCCCTGTTTTGTATTCATATGTCTGTGTTCAGCAAGCCTTTGCAGCAGAGTGGCATGACAAGGCCATGCAGTTTACTACTGGTGGAGCAAGTCCTTCTCTGCTCATTGCCACTCCTGCTCCCTTGCATGAACTCCTGCTTGTATTATTAGTTGCCCTGTTTTGTATTCATATGTCTGTGTTCAGCAAGCCTTTGCAGCAGAGTGGCATGACAAGGCCATGCAGTTTACTACTGGTGGAGCAAGTCCTTCTCTGCTCATTGCCACTCCTGCTCCCTTGCGTGAACTCCTGCTTGTATTATTAGTTGCCCTGTTTTGTATTTGCCTGTATGTTATGTATGCCTATGTGCCGTCGGGACCTTCTGGTACCTGTTGTCCATTTGTTCCTGCTGTCACTGTCTAGTTCACGCTCCAGAGTGGACCCTGGCAACTTCCTGCGGCAAAGTCTATCCCTACCATCTAGGGCTCTAGTGAAAACCAGGAGTTGCTTAGTTACGCCCCTCTGGAGTATTACTAGACAGTGGCGCAGTGGGGGTTTTCTCCCACTGTGCTGACGGTACATAGAGCTCATGTTTTCTCTGTGCTGCCTTTCATGTTTTTGTTTGTGCAATAAACTCTTACGTGTCTGTACCTGATTTCCGTTTATTGCTTGACGAAGCGGTGGTCTCTCCTGGGACCTCCAACTCGTGACAAGGAGGCTGAGTATACAACTGTCACCGCCAGCTCTGTGAGAAGGTCTGTTAGACGTTCTTCTCTACCTCTTGCATGAAGTTCTTTGTTTTGGTTTCACTTTGTCATCTCCTTTCCTTCTCCCACCTGTCATCTATTTGCACTGATTGTCTCCCTTTATATTCCCTCCCATACTGCCTCACTTTGCGGTTTATACTTCTTCCTGGATGAGTTGTTCACTGCTGGATGCGCCTTCTCCTGATTCCTCAGATAAGTCTGTTTCCTTTATTTGTGTTTACTTGCTGGCTTGATTGTAGGTGACCATGACTCCGACCGTATTAAGTGCAGGGAGCCGGTGGTCGTGTCCCCTCACTATTATAGGGTTTTCAGGTGTCAGATAGTATAAGGTACGTGGACATGCAATCCTCTACCATAGACCAAGATCTTTGCATGGGCATAGCAGTCAGGGAGAGCTATAGGGGTTTTATAGGGCTCACCCATATGCTCCTTAGTTTGGGATCAAGCCAGTCAGATGTTTATTTATAAGTTCCAGCTTTCTGCAACACTATCCGTGACAACAACGTCAATACCTATATTGTAAAACATACCAATTAAGAAAAAAGCTCCACCCAAGTTCACAACCATTATTCCATGGCTAACCTCCAAATATCCTCTTATAATGTGAGAGGTTTTAATTCTCCCTCCAAGAGAAGCCAAATTCTCTCCCATTTGAAGAAAATGGACTGTTCAGTCCTCCTATTACAGGAAACCCACTTCAAACTCAACCATTACTCAAATCTTTCCTATTCAAATTTCCCTACCTGGTTCCATTGTGGCTCAGACTCATCATCCTCCATGGGTGTAAGTGTGGGATTCAGCAAAAATACTCCTTTCCAATACTGTAGCCACATCCAAGACCCCGAGGGTAGATATATTCTTGTGAAAGGCAATCTAGCTAATCAGACGTATACATTTATTAATATATACGTCCCTAATACAAACCAATTGGCCTGGTTTAAATCCCTTTTTCGAATTATACAGACCTTTAGTGAAGGGATAGTTGTTATGGGAGGAGATTTCAATATCACGTTAGAACCCCAATTGGATACATCCTCCCAAAGGTCTGCTCTGTTTCAAAAAGCCATCTGTCCTATTGAATTCCCTCCCAGAAACTCCCCCCCCCCATGTACTGTGGGATGCCCACAAAGCATACAATCGTGGCCAAAAGTTTTGAGAATGACACAAATATTAGTTTTCACAAAGTTTGCTGCTAAACTGCTTTTAGATCTTTGTTTCAGTTGTTTCTGTGATGTAGTGAAATATAATTACACACACTTCATACGTTTCAAAGGCTTTTATCAACAATTACATGACATTTATGCAAAGAGTGAGTATTTGCAGTGTTGGCCCTTCTTTTTCAGGACCTCTGCAATTCGACTGGGCATGCTCTCAATCAACTTCTGGGCCAATTCCTGACTGATAGCAACCCATTCTTTCATAATCACTTCTTGGAGTTTGTCAGAATTAGTGGGTTTTTGTTTGTCCACCCGCCTCTTGAGGATTGACCACAAGTTCTCAATGGGATTAAGATCTGGGGAGTTTCCTGGCCATGGACCCAAAATGTCAACGTATTGGTCCCCGAGCCACTTAGTTATCACTTTTGCCTTATGGAAAATGCATTGTTCTTCACCAAACTGTTGTTGGATTGTTGGAAGAAGTTGCTGTTGGAGGGTGTTTTGGTACCATTCTTTATTCATGGCTGTGTTTTTGGGCAAAATTGTGAGTGAGCCCACTCCCTTGGATGAGAAGCAACCCCACACATGAATAGACTCAGGATGCTTTACTGTTGGCATGACACAGGACTGATGGTAGCGCTCACCTTTTCTTCTCCGGAAAAGCCTTTTTCCAGATGCCCCAAACAATCGGAAAGATGCTTCATCGGAGAATATGACTTTGCCCCAGTCCTCAGCAGTCCATTCACCATACTTTCTGCAGAAGATCAATCTGTCCCTGATGTTTTTTTTGGAGAGAAGTGGCTTCTTTGCTGCCCTTCTTGACACCAGACCATCTTCCAAAAGTCTTCGCCTCACTGTGCGTGCAGATGCGCTCACACCTGCCTGCTGCCATTCCTGAGCAAGCTCTGCACTGGTGGCACTCCGATCCCGCAGTGGAATCCTCTTTAGGAGACGATCCTGGCGCTTGCTGGACTTTCTTGGACGCCCTGAAGCCTCCTTAACAAGAATTGAACCTCTTTCCTTGAAGTTCTTGATGATCCTATAAATTGTTGATTGAGGTGCAATCTTAGTAGCCACAATATCCTTGCCTGTGAAGCCATTTTTATGCAACGCAATGATGGCTGCATGCGTTTCTTTGCAGGTCACCATGGTTAACAATGGAAGAACAATGATTTCAAGCATCACCCTCCTTTTAACATGTCAAGTCTCCAGCCTTGTGCTCGTCAACATTCTCACCTGAGTTAATAAGACGATTACTGAAATGATCTCAGCAGGTCCTTTAATGACAGCAATGAAATGCAGTGGAAAGTTTTTTTTGGGATTAAGTTAATTTTCATGGTAAAGAAGGACTATGCAATTCATCTGATCACTCTTCATAACATTCTGGAGTATATGCAAATTGCTATTATAAAAACTTAAGCAGCAACTTTTCCAATTTCCAATATTTATGTAATTCTCAAAACTTTTGGCCACGACTGTACATAAGAGGCCATTTCATTAGCATGGGAGCTAGACTCAAAAAAGAAAGGACAGCACAGATGGATGCTATATTAACTGAGATACATAAATTGGAACTCCTCCACAAACAATCCTTAATTGCTTCCCAATTAGCCAAATTGACAGATCTCAGATCAGAACTCAAAATCCTCTATAATAATGCATCTGCCAAATACTACACAACCAATATAAAATCTTTTCATATAGCGACAAAGCATCTAAATTTATGATGCGACAAATTAAACAGAGGAATGCCCATAACTACATATGTAGAATCCACAAATCAAATGGAGATATAGCGATAACAACAAAAGAGATTGCCCACCAATTTCAAAACTTTTTTTGTGAGCTATATAACATTCCCTCCAAAGAATACGAGATAGATCCACGCTCCAATCAAAGCCCCAGTGACATTTTACTGGACTCCCTAAAACTTCCCAAATTAACGGACAACCAAAGAGAAACCTTACAATCCCCTTTCACAGAAGAGGAACTCCTAAATGCTATAAAGAGTCTCCCCAAAGGTAAAGCCCCAGGACCTGATGGCCTCTCAGCCCTCTATTTTCGCTCCTCCAGTAAAACTTTATTCCCACATTTTTTGGCCATATGTAACAACTCATTGCAAGGATCCCCTCTTACACCAGACTAGAGCCAATATAACAATAATACCTAAAGAAGGAAAAGACCCAAGCTATTGTGCAAATTATCACCCCATATCTCTTCTAAATTTAGACTTAAAATTATTGGCTAAGATGTTAGCAATCCGTTTATCCACTTATTTACCTTCATTGATACATAGAGACCAGACGGGTTTCGTAATGGGGAGTGAAGGCCGAGACAAAACAGCAAGAATACTGAATATTCTATTCCACGCCAAAACACTCTCTCTTCCACTAGCCTTCTTAAGTACTGATGCTGAGAAGGCCTTTGATAGAGTTAACTGGGCATTTATGAAGTCTACTCTTAAAAAATTCGGCCTACCAGATCCCTTTGTAGAAGCTGTCTTCTCAATGTACAGAAATGCCTCAGCAGCCACTATAGTGAACAACACCCTATCCCCTACCTTTCCTAACAGAAATGACACTAGACAGGGCTGTCCCCTCTCCCCTCTGATTTTTGTCCTAATTATAGAGCCACTTCTCTAGGCCATTAGACAAGATGGGAAGATTAATGGTTTCAAAATAGTCTCTCAGGAACATAAAACAGCCGCTTTTACGGACGATCTTCTAGTTATAACCTCAAATCTAGAGACATCCCTACCTGTCATATACGACATATTAGAGAAATTTAGCCCCTTATCAAATTTTAAGATCAACATGAAAAAATCACACGTTTTGAATCTGGGCCTCAAACCCAATATAAAGAAAAACCTTGAGATGAAATCCCCTTTCAATTGGAACGCCCCATACCTTACTTACCTAGGAGTAAAGATAGGACCCGAACCACATAACCTATTCCAACTTAATTATCTCCCACTGCTGAAATCCATTCAGGACCAACTCTCCACTCTACACTTCCCAACATTATCATGGTTGGCCAGTTCAGGCACCAAAACTTAGGCAATCGGCATTCACCTGACAGCAAAGAAATTTGGATTCTGTGGCTGGAGGTATATTATGCGGTCACAGGATAAAAATGTAACTGTCGGCCAGTACAGGCCCCAAAAATTAGCCGATAGGCATTCACCTGACAGCAAAGAACTTTGGATTCTGTGGTTGGAGGTACATTAGGCGGTCACAGGATAAAAATGTAACTGTCGGCCAGTACAGGCCCCAAAAATTATGCATTCACCTGACATAAAAGGCCATTTATGCCGTTGTATATACATAAGGCAAGGATCATTCTTTTTTCTGGGTGGTGGCAGATATGTGTGCTCTCACATGAGGAAATTAAATTACACGTGGTCATCACAGGTGTTGAATTCCTCCGAGATTCATGCCTCATTGATTTTTAAAAATGTGAGGTAGTCCACACTGTCGTGACCTAGTCGAGTGCCCTTATCGGTCACGATCCCCCCTGCTGCGCTGAACATCCTTTCGGACAGGACACTCGACGAGCGGCAAGCCAAGAGTTCCATTGAGAATTGTGCCAGCTCTGGCCACAGGTCAAGCCTGCACACCCAGTAGTCAAGGGGTTCCTCGCTTCTCAGAGTGTCCACATCGGCCGTTAACCCGATGTAGTCGGACACCTGTCGGTCTAGACGTTTCCTGAGGCTGGATCCGGATCCTCGAAAAGTACAAAGCCTGCGCTTCTTGCTCCTCCTCCTCTTCCCCCCAGACACCATCCTCCTCTGACTCCTTTTCAGACTCCTGCTGACTTGTCTCAGATGGAGTAGCCCCCCTGGGAATTCATTCAGCATTGCGACTTCCTCATCTTCCAGCTCCTGCTCCTCGACGGCTTGATCAAGGACACAACGCAATGCACACTATCAAATTGCCACAGAAAACTGCATGCATCGCGCATGAGCAGCCACTGGCATGGTGAAAAAAAAAACAATCTCCCCAGAACTTATCCTGCCGCAGAGTTCCTACAGGTAGTCATTAACGGCACGTTCTGCTGGAGCAGCCTATCAAGCATATACAAGGTGGAGTTCCAGCGTGTCGGCAGTCACAAATCAGATGTCTGAAGGTCAATTGGCGTCGCTGCTGAACGTCAGCAAGGTGAGACATGGCCGTGATAAGATCTTCTAAAATGGCCAAAGATTTTCCTAGCCTGCCGCAAGACGTCCTGGACCCCCGGGTATTTGGAAACGAATCTCTGCACGACTACATTCAGGACGCAGAGCTGAATGTAGTGCAGGACCGGTGTGGCTCTTTGCTTCCAGGCACAACAGCCGCAACACAGCATGGCAACATCTCACCTGGCATGTCGAATAGGTTCTGGGGATCCTGGGGGGTGCAGCGGAAGAGGCAGTAGCAGTGGAAAAGTAGGAGTCAGCCGAAGAGGACACGGAAGATGGAGTAGATGGAGAAGGAGAAGAAGAGGCAGGCTTGCATGCAATCCATGGCGGTAACACCAAATCCACATGGGTGCCACGGGTTACATGCTTGACGGCCGTCAGAAGGTTCACCCAGCGGGCAGTAAAAGTTATGTACCTTCCCTGTCCATGTTTGCTAGACCACGTGTCTGTGGTCAGATGTATCTTGGCATTGACACTGTGTGCCAGAGATATATTCACTTGCCACTGAACATGGCCATATAGTTCAGGGATGCTCTTCTGAGAGAAATATTTCCTTCCGGGAATCTTCCATTGCGGTGTGCCAATGGGCACAAATTTTCTAAAGGCCTCAGAGTCCACTAATTTATATGGCAGTAGTTGGCGGGCTAGCAGTTCTGACAAGCCAGAGGTCAGCCGTTGGGCAAAAGGATTATCCGGCGTCATCATTTTTTTACGCTCGAACATTTGGGCTACGGAAGCATGCCTTGTGCCAGATGATCGTGACAACGGCACGGTGGAAGGTGGAGTGGAGGACAAATGGGAGGAGAGGGGAGAAGGAGAAGAGGCAGGAAGTGGAGTGCCGGGAGTGTGGCTTTGTGGGTTCTGACGGCGTTGCTCCCACTGGGCTTGGTGATTGGAGGCCAGGTGCTTCCCTAGGTGAGTGTTGGGCTTACCTTCACTTATGCATTGACAGCACAGGCTTCAGATGGCAACACTATTATCAGCAGCAGACACGTTAAAAAAAGCCCACACTGCGGAGCCATGTGCCGGCGTCCTGGGAGCGCCAGATGTGACCGTGCATGGTCGATAAGTCGCTCCAGATACATTTGCAGTCTGCTTTTTGCCTCCTGTGCACTGCGAGTTCTGCCTGCTTCTCCTCCTTCTCCTCCCTATCTGCTGCTCCGTCTCTCCCCTCCTCTTCCTCTCTTGTGGGCACCCATGTGACGTCCATCGACATGTCATCATCGTCACCTTCACCACCACTGACATTAGAGATCTTGGAGTAGGCAGCAACAACCTGAACCACCCTCCTTGGGCTGATCTGGGTACTGTCGTCAGACCGCTGGGTGGCGACCGTTCCTACCTCCTTTTCCTCATCTGATGCCAAGAATGGCTGCGCATCAGTAAGGTATGGGAATGGATGGGAAAATAATTCCTCTGACTCGAGTGGAGGAGCTATGGTGGTAATGGTGTTTTTTTGGGGGGTGCATATACAAGAGAGTAAGGAGGGTGCAGATACAGAGGATGAGGAGGGTGCAGAAGCGGAAGGCTGAGTAAACCACTCAACCAACTCTGGCGCGCCCTTTGAAGTTATCGCACGCGCCTTCTCCAACTTCCCACTTAGTCTCCGGCCTGGTGCACCTGCCTGACCCCTACCATCCCTACGGAACGGTCTGCCTCTTCCTCTGCCTGTCATTTTCTAAATGACCCTCTGCCTAAGTCCTTAGAGAAGAGCAGTATTTGTGGAAGCAGGTGTATCGCAGCCCTCAATCAGAATTTGGTGGAAAAATGTATATAGCAATAGCACCCCTCAATCAGTATTTTGTGGAAGAAGATATATGGCACCCCTCAATCAGTACTTGGCAGAAACAGGTATAAAGCACCCCTCAATTTGTTTTTGGCGGAAGCAGGTATATAGCACCTAACAATCAGTATTTGGCGGAAACAGGTATATAGCACCCCTCAATCAGTATTTTGGGGAAGAAGGTATATGGCACACCTCAATCAGTATTTATATAGCACCCCTCAATCAGTATTTTGTGGAAGAAGTAATATAGCACCACTCAATTAGTATTTGGCAGAAACAGGTATATAGCACCCCTCAATCAGTATTTGGCGGAAACAGGTATATAGCACCCCTCAATTGGTATTTGGCAGAAACAGGTATATGGCACGCCTCAATCAGTATTTTGTGGAAGCAGATGTATCACAGCCCTTAATCAGTATTTGGTGGAAGAAGGTATTTAGCAATAGCACCCCTCAATCAGTATTTTGTGGAAGAAGGTATATGGCACCCCTCAATCAGTATTTGGTGGAAGAAGGTATATGGAACCCCTCAATCAGTATTTGGCGGAAACAGGTGTATCACAGCCCTCAATCAGTATTTGGTGGAAGAAGGTATGTAGCAATATCACCCGTCAATCAGTGTTTGGCGGAAACAGGTATATAGCACCCCTCAATCAGTTTATGACAGAAACAGGTATATGATCAACGGTAGAAGAAAAAATGAGAAAAAGGCGGCACTCACCGAATCTTCGTTAAATCGTAGCTTTATTCGGTTTGAAACATAGCGGGTGCAGGTCACATCTAGCAGAAGGAAAGGCAACAGCCGTTTCGCGCTACAATCGCGCTCGACAAAGCGTGATTGTAGCGCGAAACGGCTGTTGCTTTTCCTTCTGCAATATGTGACCCGCACCCGCTATGTTTAAAACCAAATAAAGCTACGATTTAACGAAGATTCGGTGAGTGCCGCCTTTTTTCTCTTTTTTTCTTCTACCGTTGATGACATTCAGCTACTTACCTAGGCAGAGCACCACTTGATTTTTTGCATGGACGCTGAGAGTTAGCCATCTGCACCATACCGCACAGTAGTGCCGACTGTGTTCTCTTTTTTTCTTTTAGAAACAGGTATATGACACCCCTCAATCAGTATTTTGTGGAAGCAGGTGTATCGTAGCCCTTAATCAGTATTTGGTGGAAGAAGTTATATAGCAATAGCACCCCTCAATCAGTATTTTGTGAAAGAAGGTATGTAGCACCCCTCAATCAGTATTTTGGCAGAAACTGGTATATAGCATTCCTCAATCAGGATTTTGTGGAAGAAGGTATATGTCACCCCTCAATCAGTATTTTGTGGAAGCAGGTGTATAGCAGCCCTCAATCAGTATTTGGTGGGAGAAGGTATATGGCACCCCTCAATCAGTATTTGGTGGAAACAGGTATATGGCACCCCTCAATCAATATTTTGTGGAAGCAGGTGTATTGCAGTCCTCAATCAGTATTTGGTGGAAGAAGGTATATAGCAATAGCACCCCTCAATCAGTATTTTGTGCAAGAAGGTTTATGTCACCCCTCAAACAGTATTTGGCAGAAACAGGTAATTAGCACCCCACAGTCAGTATATGGCGGAAACATGTACATAGCACCCCTCAATCAGGATTTTGTGGAAGATGGTTTATCTTAGCCCTCAAGCAGTTTTTTTGGGGGTCAACAGGTATATCACACCCGTTGCAATAAGTTACTCCCATAGCGTTTGTCCCTCTATCTATGTAGCTGCGAAATCACAGCAGAACCGCACACAACTGCTGCACAATACAAATAAACTATAATATAATTTCTATGTTATATTTTAAGTACAGTATATCACACCCCTCTATATCACATCTATCGATAGAACACCTATACCAGTCCTTAAAAGGACTTTTGTTGCCCAATTAGCTAGTGTTTGGTGTCCCTAACTGTCTCTGTTCCAAAATGCAACCTCTCCGTACACTGGCAAAACACATAATGTAAAATGGCTGCCAGATCGGGTTCTGTGTCCATGTGCTGAAACGTCTCAATAGGCTGTCCTGTTCCACCTGATGGATGTGTCATGGGTCAAAGTTTGGCGCTATGCAAAAAAAAATTGGCGCGTGCGAATATCACTACATGTTCGCATGTTCGGAGAATCGCGAACGAGCAAAGTTCGCCGCAAAACGACCGCCGGGCGAACCTCAAGGCCATCTCTAATCAGGAGTCACGAAAGTTGATGCCAACCATTTTCTCCAGTCTCAGGAAACTTCTAACAGCTTGAAAAATGTAGCAAAAGTGAGCCATGCCTGTATTGCACGCACAATATGCGCATATTACATTGCCGATTTTCACAATCAAGAATTTAATGATTGAAGATCATGAATTCACAAATTAGCAAATTTATGCAAACATTCGGCCAAAAATTCGCAAAATATCACAAATTCGAATATTGACTATGCCGCTCATCACTAGTTACGGTATGACCACCCTGTAATCCAGCAGCGGTGGTCGTGCTTGGACAAGGCACATTTCAGAGAACATCTTACCTGGCTTTGGAAGGGTGACTACCAAATCTTTAAGCATTTCATTAGGAAAGGGTGCCAACATCAATAAATAAAGGACTCAGAAAGGTTGCTACTATAGAGCTTTATTTATTGTAGTAGTCATTTGTCAAACCATCTGGGCCTGAGGATTTATTTGCTTTGAGAGACTGTAAGAAGTTTTCTGAGGCAACCTCTGTAAATGACCTTAACAAATTAATGGATACTCACCTGTTTTCTTCCCTGTTTCTTTGAGCACTGAGCTCTCGTCCTCGTGCAGCTGATGTCATATTTTTGACTGCAGCTGTGCAAAGGTCACCACAACAGCCAATCGCTGCCCTTAGCCATGCACTGGATGTCTCTGAGTATACATTACATTTTTATTTTAGACAGTTTACATAATGTCTAGGTTTAGAGAGTTATGATATCTTCTATCAGTAAAATGGCAAAGTTATATGTCACCTAAAAATCGGTCAGTACCTTCTTGGGTGGGTCCTGGAGTTAAAGAATAGATTATGTAGGCTAAAATAATAGTTGGCCAAAGTGTCTAAGATGCGTTTTGGTGAGAAAAAGCACACGGGAGAAAGAAGAAAGATGTTGACATGACCCTGAAAGGAAGTGGGCAGAGGGACTTGGATTGGCTCTTCCAGGCTGTCTGTTGGCCTGTGAGCCAATCAGTGCTGCAGCAGCAAGGGAGGTGCCCTGGCAGAACTCCATTCTGTGCTGGGCTGTGAACGAGGGTGGATGGGTCTTAGATAGGGATGAGCGAACCCGAACTGTACAATTCGGGTTCGTACCGAATTTTGGGGTGTCCGTGACACGGACCCGAACCCGAACATTTCCGTAAAAGTCCAGGTTCGGGTTCGGTGTTCGGCGCTTTCTTGACGCTTTTTGAAAGGCTGCAAAGCAGCCAATCAACAAGCGTCATACTACTTGCCCCAAGAGGCCATCACAGCCATGCCTACTATTGGCATGGCTGTGATTGGCCAGTGCAGCATGTGACCCAGCCTCTATATAAGCTTGGGTCACGTAGCGCTGCACGTCACTCTGCTGATACAAGTGTAGGGAGAGGTTGCAGCTGCGACGTTAGGGCGAGATTAGGCAGTGATTAACTCCTCCAAAAGACTTCATTCAGTGATCGATCTACAGCTGTGGATCATTGAACTGCTGCTATTCAATTGCTCAGTGTTTTTAGGGTGCCCAGAGCGTTTTTCAGTCACTTTTTTCTGGGGTGATCGGCGGCCATTTTGTGGCTTGCTTGTGCGCCAGCACAAGCTGCCACCAAGTCCATTTAACCATCAATAGTGTGGTTATTTTTTGCTATTTCCTACATCAGGGTCAAGCTTTCATCAAGTATCAAGTGCATTTAACCATCAATAGTGTGGTTATTTTTTGGCCATATACTACATCAGGGGCAAGCTGAGCCTGTCACCCAGCGCCTAAAAAATAGGCCTCACATTTATATTCATCCAAATCTGTCATTACTGATTTAGCTGGTCAAGTTATTTAGTGTCCGTTAAAGCACAGTTTTTGTTCTGGGTTGAAAAACAATTCCCAAATTTGCAATTCTCAAAATTAGTGGTTTCTGCTGTATCAGGCCTACTTTAAATCTATCCCTAAAAGGGTATATTAGATTCAAGGTGCTGATAGGGTAATTCTCAAAAACTCAACACACACGCTACAGTGCAGATCCAAGTCTAATTCTGTGATTAAACGTATACCTGTCACCCAGCGCCTAAAAAATAGGCCTCACATTTATATTGCGGAACAGCACCACTTCACCACCAATGGCTGGGCCTCCATGCGAGACCTGTGTGCCCTGTTGCGCTGTTTCGAGTACTCCACCGACATGGCCAGTGGCGATGACGCCGTTATCAGCGTTACAATACCACTTCTATGTCTCCTTGAGAAAACACTTAGGGCGATGATGGAAGAGGAGGTGGCCCAGGAGGAGGAGGAGGAGGAAGAGGGGTCATTTTTAGCACTTTCAGGCCAGTCTCTTCAAAGTGACTCAGAGGGAGGTTTTTTGCAACACCAGAGGCCAGGTACAAATGTGGCCAGACAGGGCCCACTACTGGAGGACGAGGAGGACGAGGATGAGGAGGAGGTGGAGGAGGATGAGGATGAAGCATGTTCACAGCGGGGTGGCACCCAACGCAGCTCGGCCCATCACTGGTGCGTGGCTGGGGGGAAACACAGGACGATGACGATACGCCTCCCACAGAGGACAGCTTGTCCTTACCTCTGGGCAGCCTGGCACACATGAGCGACTACATGCTGCAGTGCCTGCGCAACGACAGCAGAGTTGCCCACATTTTAACGTGTGCGGACTACTGGGTTGCCACCCTGCTGGATTCACGGTACAAAGACAATGTGCCCACCTTACTTCCTACACTGGAGCGTGATAGTAAGATGCGCGAGTACAAGCGCACGTTGGTAGACGCGCTACTGAGAGCATTCCCAAATGTCACAGGGGAACCAGTGGAAGCCCAAGGCGAAGGCAGAGGAGGAGCAAGAGGTCGCCAACGCAGCTGTGTCACGGCCAGCTCCTCTGAGGGCAGGGTTAGCATGGCAGAGATGTGGAAAAGTTTTGTCACCACGCCACAGCTAACTGCACCACCACCTGATACGGAACATGTTAGCAGGAGGCAACATTTCAATAACATGGTGGAACAGTACCTGTGCACACCCCTCCACGTACTGACTGATGGTTCGCCCCATTCAACTTCTGGGTCTCCAAATTGTCCACGTGGCCAGAGCTAGCCTTTTATGCCTTGGAGGTGCTGGCCTGCCCGGTGGCCAGCGTTTTGTCTGAACGTGTATTCAGCACGGCAGGGGGCGTCATTACAGACAAACGCAGCCGCCTGTCTACAGCCAATGTGGACAAGCTGACGTTCATAAAAATGAACCAGGCATGGATCCCACAGGACCTGTCCATCCCTTGTGCAGATTAGACATTAACTACCTCCCCTTAACAATATATTATTCTACTCCAGGGCACTTCCTCATTCAATCCTATTTTTATTTTCATTTTACCATTATATTGCGGGGCAACCCAAAGTTGAATGAACCTCTCCTCTGTCTGGGTGCCGGGGCCTAAATATGTGACAATGGACTGTTCCAGTGTTGGGTGACGTGAAGCCAGATTCTCTGCTATGACATGAAGACAGATGCTCTGCTATGGGACCTCTCTCCAATTGATATTGTTAATTTTTATTTATTTTATTTTTATTTTAATTCATTTCCCTATCCACATTTGTTTGCAGGGGATTTACCTACATGTTGCTGCCTTCTTCAGCCCTCTAGCTCTTTCCTGGGCTGTTTTACAGCCTTTTTAGTGCCGAAAAGTTTGAGTCCCCATTGACTTCAATGGGGTTCGGGTTCGGGACGAAGTTCGGGTCGGGTTCGGATTCCGAAC
Source organism: Bufo bufo (assembly GCF_905171765.1). Taxonomy (NCBI): domain Eukaryota; kingdom Metazoa; phylum Chordata; class Amphibia; order Anura; family Bufonidae; genus Bufo; species Bufo bufo. The sequence goes on from NC_053389.1 coordinate 827,319,459, forward strand.
CCGAACATTTCCGGGAAGTTCGGCCGAACTTCTCGAACCCGAACATCCAGGTGTTCGCTCAACTCTAGTCTTAGAGTGTCTGACAGAAAACAATCTTAGGGGCAGTGTACAGTCAAAATCAAGCTTCTACTCTAGTGTGAGGGACAGTGAAGCTAAAGGCAAAAAATAAATAGAATTACATAGAATATAGAAAGGCAGGGAAAGCTGTCATGGAAGTGAGAAGCTGAGTCTGGGTGTCCCTGGCAGTGCCTTCTAGCTGCAATCACTGCCATATAAAACAGCTGCAGCGGCTGCAGAACCTCAAAAGCAGCTACCTGCAAATACATTGTTTTGCCATTTTAACAGAAATATAGGGGGTCAGTTATCAAACTGGTGTAAAGTAGAACTGGCTTATTTGCCCATAGCAACCAATCGGTTCCATCTTTCATTTTGGACAGCTCCTTTGGAAAATGAAAGGAGGACTATGGGTGCTATGAGTAACTAAGCCAGTTCTACTTTACATCAGATTGATAAATGACCCATAGTTTTTTTGTTTATTTTATTGTGTGAGTGGGGGAGATGAGCTCAAAATTATACGACACACATTTTACCATCTAGATGATAGATACAATTTAAATCTCAGTGAAAACACTTGAAATACTAGTCTGAAATCTGTGTCAAGGCATCTATAGACAGTTCACTTATTCATTTTATTTTATATTTTTTTCGGTTTTGAAATATAGAAATATACATGTGTTCCACAGCAGAGAGTGTTTTTTATAATCTCTGAGTGAAAACGTGCATCTCCAGGCTCTTCAATATAAATTTTTTTTCATTTCGGTTGGTTAGGAAAATAGCATATACGTGTGTCCTACAGTAGAGAAGGTAGCGTTTTTTCTAATCTCTTTGTGTTGGTGCTTCTCCAGACAGGTCTTTTTTTCTTTTTTTTTTTTTTCAGGGGGGGGGTTGGTGAGAATAGCAATATACCGTACATGTGTCTTACAATACAAAGGGTAGCGGTTTATATCTCTGAGTGATAATGTGAAATACTAAGCCGAAATCTGTCAGTGCATCTCCAGACAGTTCAATATTTTTTTAAAACGGGGCCACTTTTATTATTTTTTCCAGTTCCACTTAAATTTCACAGTCCTCCCCTGCTTTACACTACAGAAAGCTTTTTTCCTATATCTGCACATTTGAACACACAGAAGACATTAGGCTCAAATCTGTTAGTTGCACCAATACTGCATTATTTCCAAAGTCAATTGTCAGTAGCAGTGCCTTCAGTGCATTTGTAGAAAGGGAAGGACATTTTATTGCGCCTCCCTGTCTTTAACTTCCAAAAAACAGATTCCCGATCTTCTTACTTTCACTTTATAACATATGTAGCCTCCATTTTAGAAAAAAAAATATTCGTTAACACAAAGCACGAGGAAATTCGGATTCATGGTGAATAGAATTTTTCTTGAAATTTGGATCAAATTCAATTTGTTTCACTTCAATTCCATGAACATTGTGACCCCTGGCTCCACAAAATGGTGTCAGACTCCGAAGTCACTTCCATGTCATCCTGCTGCAACTGAGAGAAGGACTGAGCCATCTAATCTACAATCTCCTCAATAATTATGTTGTGTCTTTCCAAAGCCAGGTAGAACTGTGGCCTACTACTGCTAATTTTGGCCAAGTAGCTTGTGCTGCTACCACCCACATTTTGGCTCTGGGAGGACAAGGCATGGGTGTTTCATCTTGTTTTGAACCATTCTACATTATGAGGCCTAATGCAAACTCCGGATTTTCATAAATAAAAAGGCACAAGTTTGGTACACAGCCATCACAAAGTATTGAATGGTTATAGCAAAATTGCAAGTGTGCTGTCAGTAACTTAAAGACAGAGGTGCAATTAAATATCTAATTAAAAACACAGTAAACACTGCTATTGACAATTTACTTTGGACATAATGCAGCATTGGTGCCAACTAGATTTCTGCCTACTTTCTTAATAAGTAGATGCAAAAAAGATCTTTATAGTGTGAAAAACATGTAAATATGGTATGATATTATTCCTACCCATTACAGCAATATAAGCATCCTGTAAAGGCTTTTTAAAAGATGTCTGCCTACTGCCACATGTGCTGTTAATTTCACTGGTATTAAAATTGTGTTACTTATAAGAGAAGTAACAGATGTTTATTTGGATGGCAATCTCATATCAATATTCCCCGACTTCTCACGAGAAACCCAACTTAGAAGGAGATCTTTTATAGACGTGAAATAAAGATTGATTGTAGCCAAAATTAAGTATTCAATGTTATACCCTGCCAAGTTGAGGGTGGTGTATAATGATTCTGTTTTTTTTCCACGCTGGAGGAGGTGGTGCAATGGCTGGATTCGATGGGCTTATAAAAGAGGATAATAGGTGGTGAGAGGGGAGGTTAATGAGGGGTGATAGTGGGGAGGAGGTTTGGAGGAAGGTAAGAGGTTGATTGGCATTGTGAAATGCATTGTCATCTGCTTCGTAGTTATGCGTGCCCCCCTTTTAGATGGGGGATTTGGATTTATTTTTTCTATAGGACATGCCGTGTAATATTCTATTCTGGAATGTGAGAGGGTTGGGAGACAGATTGAAGAGGACGGTGGTGTTTGACTGTGTGGTTCGTCATCTTCCTGCAATTGTGGTCCTATTAGAGACCCACGCAACACTAGATAGGATCCATACACTGAAAAGGAAATGGGCTTCCCTTGAGTACCACGCTTGTTACTCTTCATATGCAAGAGGTGTTAGTGTATATATTCATCATGGGATGGAGTTTCAACCTCTAGATTGTCGGAATGATAAAGAAGGGAGATATGTATTTCTTTACGGGCTTTGGAAAGGGCAGGAGATGATATTGGCGTTTATTTATATTCCTCCACCATTTAAATCAACGGTTTTCTCACACTTAGCTAAATATATAGCCACAAAAAATCAATGTGTATTACTAGTGGCAGGTGATTTCAATGCAGTACTTGACCCTGAGCTCGATAGGTTCTCTTTGTTTTCTGGGCACGGTCGGACTGGATCCCCTTTGATTGCTATTTGACAGGAGCTGGCACTAGTTGATATCTGGCGCCACCTCTACGGCAATTAAAAAAAAATTCTCTTGCTTTAGCCAGTCATATCGGTCAATGTCCCGTATTGATGTGGCTTTTGCAAGTAGAGATCTGTGCCGTCGTGTTCTGAGAATGAAGTATAAACCTCATGGAATCTCAGACCACTCCCCAGTCTTGATCGTGTTTGTGGAGGCTCCATCCTCAGGTAGAATCTTTAAACTGAACCCGCACTGGTTGGATGTGATAGGGGAGCAATCCCAAATAGACCAGGACATACAGGAATTCTGGGGCTTCAATTTAGGCTCAACACATATCCATTATGTGTGGGACGCTTTGAAGGCCCATATAAGGGGTTTATACTTTAACAAAATCAATAGGTTTAGAGTGGAACTGCGGCGAAGGGAACAACAACTGACGGAGTCAATAAGGAGTATACGCGCTGCTTTAATTGCCTGTTATAAGGACCAATATATTAATCAGTTAAAGGAGGCTAATTTACAACTCAAGACACTCTTGTATAGAAAAGCACAACATAAGCTGTTATTTCAAGGCCAAAATCGTTTCTGTGAATCTGGTAAAACGGGCTGTTTCTTGGCACGTTTGGTGGCCAATCAGAGAGAAGCTACCACTATAAGGGAAATTAGGAATGCACAAGGAAATAGGGTGAGGACCGCAGTGGAAATTAGGGAGGAATTTGTGAATTATTATTCTACTCTTTATAAATCTGACGCTTTGTTTAGTCGAAGTGAAATGGATCAATATCTTCAACAATTGGAGCTCCCCCAGCTATCTGTACAAGATAGAGAGATGCTGGACTCCCCTATTCTATTAGAGGAGTTGCAAGCGATACTCCCACTCCTTAAGTATAATTCATCTCCTAGCCCAGATGGATTGCCGATTGAAGTGTACAGGTATCATGCTGATTCACTCCTTCCGATCCTTCTTCTAGTTCTGAATGAATCCTGTGCATTTGGTTCTCTGCCTCCATCATTTAGAGAGGCAGTGATTGTCCTGGTGCTAAAAAAGGAGAAGGATCCATACGATATGGGGTCGTATAAACCGATATCGCTCCTTAATACGGATTATAAGATCCTTGCTAAAATTTTGGCTAACCGTTTGAAGAGGGTTATAGCTTCTCTGGTACACCCCAACCAGACTGGTTTTATCCCGGGACGTCAAATACAGATGAGTTTATATAGGGTTCATTTGAACCTTTCTGTTGGGGGTAATATAGACCACTCCATCCTGTCTTTAGATGCCGCAAAGGCGTTTGACAGGATGGAGTGGTCTTTTTTGTGGGCTAATATGTCTCAGTTTGGCCTGGGGAACTCATTTTTGGAAATGACCCAAATGTTATATGAACAGCCGGCTGCAAGTATCAATATCAATGGCATCAGTTCTTCGCCTGTTATGATGCGGAGAGGGATGAGACAAGGTTGTCCTCTGTCTCCCCTCCTCTTCGCCCTCTTTATTGAACCGTTGGCTTGTAGGATCTGTGCAGATAACCGTATAGACGGCTCCGTGGTAGCGGGAGTGAGCGATAAAATAAGCTTATATGCCAGTGATGTGATTCTGTTCCTGGATCAGGGATGGAAAATCCTTCCTTATGTGATAGAGGTAATAGAGAATTATGGTAAATTATCAGGTTATATGATTAACTGGACAAAGTCATCGCTCCTCCCGCTGAACCGGAAGGCCGTAGATGAAAGTTAAGATCAAGATAAGCGCTTGGCAGAAATTGATATTGGCACAGACAGACCGAATAGCACTGATTAAGATAATTATCTTGCCTATTGTCTTGTTCCCGATTAGTGCTTCCCCAATTTGGATCGACGATATCTTCTTTCACAGATTGGAGACTTTGATTAACGATCTAATTTGGGGAAGGAAGAGGGTGCGTATAAAGCAGAGATATCTTTGGTTGGCGGAGGGAGATGGTGGGCTGTCACTCCCTTTTTTTCAAGGTTATTTTTTATGTCCACAGATACAGCGTTGTTGTTACTCGAAAGAGAGTTTACTTTTACGGTGCTTGACTAAAGTTCTGGATAAACCAATAGACAATATTTTTGCATGTTTGGAGACCGGCTTTATGGGATTGAGGAAGTCTTTGTTGATCCCTTGGTCACTACAGAGGGTATGGAATAAGCTGAAGGAGATTCTTAAAGTCTCCAGTCCTTTTGATTTTACCCCTCTGTGGGAGAACAGGCGGCTGGTGGAATTTTTTAAAATCACAGATTTTGGCTATTGGACACGTAGGGGTATTAATAAGGTGTCTCACCTTTTATATAGGGGTCATTTTAAATCGCTTGGAGAATTTGGTATTATTCATAGTTCACCATTAGATTTGTTCATGTATACACGTTTAAAACACACATTTGAAGCCTCTAGGAATAGGTTTTTTTTTTTTTTCCACGAGAGAATTTATTTTTTGATTATTGTGATGCTCAGAAGAATGAGAAGGTGAAGATTTCTAGATTATATGCTAAACTTCGAACCGCATTGGCAACTGTAACTCCTTTTAAAAGTCCAAGTAAGTGGGATCAGGAGTTGAACTGCTCTCCACTACAGTGGTCCACTATCTATAGCAACGTGAGAAAGGCGACAGTTTCCAATGCTCACAGATTAATTCAATTTAAGATCCTGCATCGATTGTACTATACCCCAAAGATACAAGGAAAATTCCTACAAAATAAAGCTCTGGATTGTGGCTGTCCTAAATGTGGATATGTCAATGCGGACTATGTCCACTTGCTTTGGGGTTGTAGTAAAATCAAAAAATATTGGGAGCAGGTGTTTTCTACCTTACAAAAGGAGTCTGCGACGAACTATAACCCGGGGATCTTGACAGTGATTTTGGCAGATTTTGTGTCAGAAACAGAAACCCCGCTTCGGGTCAGACAGATCTGGATGAGGGGTCTGATGGTGGCTATAGCTATGCTGATCAAGCATTGGGGTTCTGTCTCCCCGCCCTCGATAAGTGAGTGGGGTTCATATCTCCAGAAAATTAGAATCTATGAGGATATGGAAAGAAGGAAAAAGGAAAAAAAAAAAAAATGGAGGGTGGCACGCAAGACTACCTAGCTATATTTAATGTTGTTAATAGTCTATAGTTGATGGATTGGAGTGGACGGCAGCCAAATAGGGGGGGGGGGGAGGTCATAACTGTATTCAACATTATATTGGGCGTGAACCTATACTGGTCTGTATAATCTAGTTATAATGATGTTGATAAATGCCATATTTTGTACTCTGAAAAAAAAAAAAATTGTGTTATTGCAGTATGGGGTGCTAGCAATAGGCCTTTGAAAAAACTTGAGGTTTAGAAAAAACAGTCTGTTTAAATTAGAAAAATTGAGTTTTTTGAGGTTCTGCAGCAGCTATATTCCAGCCTTTGTATTCAGTACAGTGCCCCAGCCCCTCACCCCTCAAATCCTTTCTATTCTACACAATTAGTTTTTTTCTATTCTGCCCCTACACTATCCCTGTAACACTAGAAGAGATGATTGTTTGTGCCTCTGTAAACTGTGTAAGATCATTTTTTGTCAGACGATGCATAGACCCATCCGCCCTCATTCACAACCCTGCACAGAATAATGTTCTGCTCGTTCTGCAAGGGCATGATTTTTCTCGTCGATATGTGGAGTTAAATGGCGCTGAGTCCTTTTTTACTGGATTTGTGACACTGAAAAGCTTCATTTGTAAAGTTGAAAGTCTGTAAAGTCGAAAGAACCCGGTTTTCTCATCCTTAATGCAGTACTTAGAGTGGGTTCTCACCAGCGCTAGGAATACCGTTATAACGGAACCATTATTTGTGCCCATAGACATGTATTAGGACGGAGCAAAACAGAATGACTCTTTAAGGGTTCTGTTTTGCATTCCATCCTAAAATTCCGTTATATTCCGTTCTAACAAACGGTACACTATAACGGAATTCCTAGCGCTGGTGAGAACCCGCCCTTACCTGTAACACAAAGGTATGAAATATCATAGCTTAGCCACAAGGTGGCAGCAGTATACTTGAAGAGCGTATGTGTTGCTAATGATAAGTAGCACAAATGGAACATATTAATTACTGATGCAGAGTTATTTCTAAATTGTTGGGTATATTAGATAGATAAATGACACATTTAATAACTAGCAGTCCTTGGTTTATAATACATTATATACTTATATTGATAGATAGACAAAACCGGATATCAAAAATTTATTTCTCAGGGATTATGTTGTTTCAAGACTGTCACAAAGTAATAAATATACAGTATTGCAAGTCAACATAAGCAGCTACTATTTCAAAGCAAAAGTTCTAACACAGTACATCATATGAAATGTAACTTTTAATAGAAAACAAACTAAAACTGGAAGGTAAAAAATTTGTATAAATAGCAAAATAATAGGGGTGCTGCAAAATTGCAACCACCAATAAAGGGTAATGGTAGAAAATCACATATAGCACCGCTATACAGCTGTACAGGTGCAATAAGATACCAGATGAGTAAGAAGGAGATGGGAAAGAGGAAGAGTTGTTGACAGGACTATTTTTTTCCGTTATGTATAATGGAACCAAATGGAACCATTATGTGCCCCCATAGACATGTATTAGGATGGAGTAAAATGAAATGCTTCTTAAAGGCTTCCGTTTTCCATTCCGTCTGAGAATTCCATTATAACTCTGTTATAATAGAACCTATAATGAAATTTCCTAACACCAATGCAAACACTCCCTGATTAGTATAAGTCTCCCTGCAGTATCCCAGCACTCTCCCTAAACGCTCCCTGCACTCTCCCTCTCCAATATTCTTGTATTAATCGTTTTTAGCAACATTATCCCTAGAACATGATCGCTCGTCACATCTCTTCTTATGCTCAGCTCACAGGACAATGGCGAAGACCGAGCGGGATGAGGCTTTTATAGTGCTGTGACATCACAGAGGCTGGCTATCTGCACATTGGCTGGCTGCACAACATTATGGGTGATCTTGCATTCCCTGGCTTATCACCTCTACACTTAGTTTTGCTTTGGAAAACGCCATTTTAGGAAAACCTGATTCATTACCATGAAGCATGATGAAATTCGGATTCGCTACGAATTTAAGTTTTCCTAAACTTCTGACTGAATTCCACTTCAAATGCTTTCATTCGCTCATATAGTCATTATTGTGTGGATCAGTATGAATTAATTGATATCCAATTTATATGATAACTTTATGATTAACAAATTTTTTTAAGCCATAACTTTTTTTATTTTTCCATTCACTGGTTGAGGGCTCGTTTTCTCAGTTCTGTAAAAATAACAAGCCTTCATACGGCTATGCGAATGCAAAAAAAAAAGTTAGGACTCTTAGAAGGTGGGGAGTGAAAACGTAAAAAGATTATGCCTACAGAATCTCTAGTGAAGACACAGTGTTCTGTTACACAAACTTATGAGATATTTCCTGTACGGCTTTCCTAATGTCTTTATTTCTCAGACTGTATATAATGGGGTTTATAAAAGGAGTAAAGACAGTATATAGAAGAGATAGGATTTTACTTATGGAGAGGGTTAGGACTTTTGTTGGGACAACATAAACACTGAAGATGGTCCAGAAAAATATGGAAACCACAATGAGGTGGGAGCTACAGGTGGAGAAGGCTTTCTGTCTACCAGTACTGGATGGGATCCTTAAGACTGCTACAACAATGTAAGTATAAGACACTATAATGATGGTAGTTGGAATGAAGATGCTTATGATACTTAGTAAATATATTTCCAGGTAAACAAGATAAGTGTATGAACACACAAGCTCTAGTAATGGAAGAAGATCACAGAATATATGGTCAATGAGGTTTGAGTCACAAAAGTTTAGTTTGGCAATTGTTATGATGTGAACCAAAACACTAGAAAACCCAAGCAACCAACAGATAATGGTCAAAATCACACAATGTCCACTGGTCATGATATAAGTATAACGGAGGGGATTACAGATAGCCACATATCTGTCATAAGACATCACAGTAAGAAGAAAACATTCTAAAGTTTCTGCAGCACCATAAAAATAAAGTTGAGCGATGCAACTAGTATAAGTAATGGTCCCCCCATTATTTAGTAGGATGTAGAACATGTTGGGGACAATGTCTGTGATCAACAAGATGTCATTAAAGGACAGCTGTGAGATGAAGAGGTACATTGGTGTGTGGAGGTTCCTGCTGGTGGACACCAGGGTGATGATGAGGAGATTCCCACATATTGTCCCACAGTAAACCACCAGGAGAAGACAGAATAGGAGAATTCTTAAACCTTGGTGGACTTGAAAACCTAAGAGGAAAAACTCATTGACCACAGTCAGATTGTTCTCCTGTGTACAGACCAGAGATAAGTTATGCTGTAGGAACCATTACTGTTTAAGTTAGACAAATTATAATTAGAGGCTCCAAATTCAGGTTCTGGACAATACATGGTACCGTATGTTACACTATATAATTAGTATCACATAAGAATGTAACCCTCTCTTTTATACTAATAATTAAAATCAAAGGACTGATCTAACAGCCTTATGAAGAAGAAATTCAGCAATGTAAGAGCATGGAATATATGTTCTAATCTCAAAATCTACAACATGGACTGTTTTCTTAACATCAATTAAAAATTAATGGTAAAGACAATTTGTTTTTAAGTTTTACAATATATTTTTTTCTATAATACATTGTAATATGTTAATAAAGTCTGATACATGATAAATATAAAGCCAATTCTGTGTCTATAAAACAGGTAAAAAAAATCACGGAAAAAAGATACAAAACATCCTGTACGATATGATAGTAAATATGCGAATGTGCAAGGCTACTTTTATAAAGTCACAGAAAATAATGCACTATGACAATAGATGCAAACACAACATATGCACTAAGCCCTCTCTCTCATGATAAAATCTGAGACTCTTAGCCAATATACAGTACAGACCAAAAGTTTGGACACACCTTGTCATTTAACCACCTCAGCCCCCAGTGCTTAAACACCCTGAAAGACCAGGCCACTTTTTACACTTCTGACCTACACTACTTTCACCATTTATTGCTCGGTCATGCAACTTACCACCCAAATAAATTTTACCTCCTTTTCTTCTCACTAATAGAGCTTTCATTTGGTGGTATTTCATTGCTGCTGACATTTTTACTTTTTTTGTTATTAATCGAAATTTAACGATTTTTTTTTGCAAAAAAAATGACATTTTTCACTTTCAGATGTAAAATTTTGCAAAAAAAAACGACATCCATATAGAAATTTTGCTCTAAATTTATAGTTCTACATGTCTTTGATAAAAAAAAAATGTTTGGGTAAAAAAAAAATGGTTTGGGTAAAAGTTATAGCGTTTACAAACTATGGTACAAAAATGTGAATTTCCGCTTTTTGAAGCAGCTCTGACTTTCTGAGCACCTGTCATGTTTCCTGAGGTTCTACAATGCCCAGACAGTACAAACACCCCACAAATGACCCCATTTCTGAAAGTACACACCCTAAGGTATTCACTGATGGGCATAGTGAGTTCATAGAACTTTTTATTTTTTGTCACAAGTTAGCGGAAAATTATGATTTTTTTTTTTTTTTTTTTTTTTCTTACAAAGTCTCATATTCCACTAACTTGTGACAAAAAATAAAAAGTTCTATGAACTCACTATGCCCATCAGCGAATACCTTGGGGTCTCTTCTTTCCAAAATGGGGTCACTTGTGGGGAAGTTATACTGCCCTGGCATTCTAGGGGCCCAAATGTGTGGTAAGGAGTTTGAAATCAAATTCTGTAAAAAATGACCAGTGAAATCCGAAAGGTGCTCTTTGGAATATGGGCCCCTTTGCCCACCTAGGCTGCAAAAAAGTGTCACACATCTGGTATCTCCGTACTCAGGAGAAGGTGGGGAATGTGTTTTGGGGTGTCATTTTATATATACCCATGCTGGGTGAGAGAAATATCTTGGCAAAAGACAACTTTTCCCATTTTTTTATACAAAGTTGTCATTTGACCAAGATATTTATCTCACCCAGCATGGGTATATGTAAAAAGACACCCCAAAACACATTCCTCAACTTCTCCTGAGTACGGGGATACCAGATGTGTGACACTTTTTTGCAGCCTAGGTGGGCAAAGGGGCCCATATTCCAAAGAGCACCTTTGGAATATGGGCCCCTTTGCCCACCTAGGCTGCAAAAAAGTGTCACACATGTGGTATCGCCGTATTCAGGAGAAGTTGGGGAATGTGTTTTGGGGTGTCATTTTACATATACCCATGCTGGGTGAGAGAAATATCTTGGCAAAAGACAACTTTTCCCATTTTTTTATACAAAGTTGGCATTTGACCAAGATATTTCTCTCACCCAGCATGGGTATATGTAAAATGACACCCCAAAACACATTCCCCAACTTCTCCTGAGTACGGCGATACCAGATGTGTGACACTTTTTTGCAGCCTAGATGCGCAAAGGTGCCCAAATTCCTTTTAGGAGGGCATTTTTAGACATTTGGATACCAGACTTCTTCTCACGCTTTGGGGCCCCTAGAATGCCAGGGCAGTATAAATACCCCACATGTGACCCCATTTTGGAAAGAAGACACCCCAAGGTATTCAATGAGGGGCATGGCGAGTTCATAGAAATTTTTTTTTTTTGGCACAAGTTAGCGGAAATTGATATTTTTAATTTTTTTCTCACAAAGTCTCCCGTTCCGCTAACTTGGGACAAAAATTTCAATCTTTCATGGACTCAATATGCCCCTCACGGAATACCTGGGGGTGTCTTCTTTCCGAAATGGGGTCACATGTGGGGTATTTATACTGCCCTGGCATTCTAGGGGCCCTAAAGCGTGAGAAGAAGTCTGGAATATAAATGTCTAAAAAATTTTACGCATTTGGATTCCGTGAGGGGTATGGTGAGTTCATGTGAGATTTTATTTTTTGACACAAGTTAGTGGAATATGAGACTTTGTAAGAAAAAAAAAAAAAATTCTGCTAACTTGGGCCAAAAAAATATCTGAATGGAGCCTTACAGAGGGGTGATCAATGACAGGGGGGTGATCAATGACAGGGGGGTGATCAATGACAGGGGGGTTGATCAATGACAGGGGGGTTGATCAATGACAGGGGGGTGATCAGGGAGTCTATATGGGGTGATCACCACAGTCATTGATCACGCCCCTGTAAGGCTTCATTCAGACGTCCGGATGCGTTTTGCGGATCCGATCCATCTATCAGTGCATCCGTAAAAATCATGCGGACATCTGAATGGAGCTTTACAGGGGGGTAATCAATGACAGGGGGGTGATCAGGGAGTCTATATGGGGTGATCACCACAGTCATTGATCACTCCCCTGTAAGGCTTCATTCAGACGTCCGGATGCGTTTTGCGGATCCGATCCATCTATCAGTGGATCCGTAAAAATCATGCGGACATCTGAATGGAGCTTTACAGGGGGGTGATCAATGACAGGGGGGTGATCAGGGAGTCTATATGGGGTGATCACCACAGTCATTGATCATGCCCCTGTAAGGCTTCATTCAGACGTCCGGATGCGTTTTGCGGATCGGATCCATCTATCAGTGCATCCGTAAAAATCATGCGGACATCTGAATGGAGCTTTACAGGGGGGTGATCAATGACAGGGGGGTGATCAGGGAGTCTATATGGGGTGATCACCACAGTCATTGATCACGCCCCTGTAAGGCTTCATTCAGACGTCCGGATGCGTTTTGCGGATCGGATCCATCTATCAGTGCATCCGTAAAAATCATGCGGACATCTGAATGGAGCTTTACAGGGGGGTGATCAGGGAGTCTATATGGGGTGATCACCACAGTCATTGATCATGCCCCTGTAAGGCTTCATTCAGACGTCCGGATGCGTTTTGCGGATCGGATCCATCTATCAGTGCATCCGTAAAAATCATGCGGACATCTGAATGGAGCTTTACAGGGGGTTGATCAATGACAGGGGTGTAATCAATGACAGGGGGGGTGATCAGGGAGTCTATATGGGGTGATAACCACAGTCATTGATCACGCCCCTGTAAGGCTTCATTCAGACGTCCGGATGCGTTTTGCGGATCCGATCCATCTATCAGTGGATCCGTAAAAATCATGCGGACATCTGAATGGAGCTTTACAGGGGGGTAATCAATGACAGGGGGGTGATCAATGACAGGGGGGTGATCAGGGAGTCTATATGGGGTGATCAGGGGTGATCAGGGGCTAATAAGGGGTTAATAAGTGACGGGGGGGGGGGGGTGTAGTGTAGTGTAGTGGTGCTTGGTGGGACTTTACTGAGCTACCTGTGTCCTCTGGTGGTCGATCCAAACAAAGGGGACCACCAGAGGACCAGGTAGCAGGTATATTAGACGCTGTTATCAAAACAGCGTCTAATATACCTGTTAGGGGTTAAAAAAAACACATCTCCAGCCTGCCAGCGAACGATCGCCGCTGGCAGGCTGGAGATCAACTCTCTTACCTTCCGTTCCTGTGAGCGCGCGCGCCTGTGTGCGCGCGTTCACAGGAAATCTCGCCCATCGCGAGATGACGCATATATTCGTGACTCTGCGCAGGGCTGCCACCTCCGGAACGCGATCCTGCGTTAGGCGGTCCGGAGGTGGTTAAAGAGTTTTCTTTATTTTCATGACTATGAAGGCATCAAAACTATGAATTAACACATGTGGAATTATATACATAACAAACAAGTGTGAAACAACTGAAAATATGTCATATTCTAGGTTCTTCAAAGTAGCCACCTTTTGCTTTGATTACTGCTTTGCACACTCTTGGCATTCTCTTGATGAGCTTCAAGAGGTAGTCCCCTGAAATGGTCTTCCAACAGTCTTGAAGGAGTTCCCAGAGATGCTTAGCACTTGTTGGCCCTTTTGCCTTCACTCTGCGGTCCAGCTCACCCCAAACCATCTCCATTGGGTTCAGGGCCGGTGACTGTGGAGGCCAGGTCATCTGGCGCAGCACCCCATCACTCTTCTTTATGGTCAAATAGCCCTTACCTTCAACGTTTTCCCAATTTTTCAACTGACTGACTGACCTTCATTTCTTAAAGTAATGATGGCCACTCGTTTTTCTTTACTTAGCTGCTTTTTTCTTGCCATAATACAAATTCTAACAGTCTATTCAGTAGGACTATCAGCTGTGTATCCACCTGACTTCTCCTCAACGCAACTGATGGTCCCAACCCCATTTATAAGGCAAGAAATCCCTCTTATTAAACCTGACAGGGCACAACTGTGAAGTGAAAACCATTTCAGGGGAATACCTCTTGAAGCTCATCAAGAGAATGCCAAGAGTGTGCAAAGCAGTAATCAAAGCAAAAGGTGGCTACTTTGAAGAACCTAGAATATTACATATTTTCAGTTGTTTTACACTTGTTCGGTATGTATATAATTCCACATGTGTTAATTCATAGTTTTGATGCCTTCAGTGTGAATCTACAATTTTCATAGTCATGAAAATAAAGAAAACTCTTTGAATGAGAAGGTGTGTCCAAACTTTTGGTCTGTACTGTATTTTGATCAAAATATTTTGATTTGTCTTGAAGGAGTGGCACCTTCAGGTGTGAATGCGCTTCTATCCTGAGAGTAGCATTCACGTGCACTTTTGCCCAACCTATCTAATAGGTGACCTTGATTAGGTGGTTCCTATAGCTATGTGTTCTCCTCCCCTCATTGGTTGCTGATGCACACACAGGTAACTAGTAGCAACACACTATACCGTATGTGCAGGGTCTTCTCTTCTGAACATAGATGCACAACTGCATAGGTAGGTATAGAGTAGGACCTGTCTGACCTGAGACCACCTTGGTGCTGGGTAGGTGAGCACAGATGTGTTTTGATCAAAATATATTGGCTAAGAGCTCAGATTTTATCATGAGAGTGAGGGCTTAATCCACATGTTGTATTTGCATCTATTGCTATAGTGCATTCTTTTCTGTGACTTTATAAAACAGGTCACACAAGATATAAGATGTAGATAGTTATACAAAATGATGTTCATATATGTTTCTTACAAACAATAGAAAACTAGCCTGAAATTTCCAAGAACATTCAACATAAGCTGTACATCAATAGTCAAAGATCACAACTAAGAATAAGCGAATCGACTTCAGATGAAACATCCGAAGTCGATTCGCATAAAACTTTGTTTCAATACTGTACGGAGCGAACGCTCTGTACAGTATCAGAGCCGAAGTTATTACTTTGCGAAGTCTTGCGAGACTTTGCATAATAACTTCAGAAATTGATTTATACTGTAAAAAAAATTTTGCCCGATCTTGGGTTCCAATGTTTTTTTTTTTTTTACAGTATAAATCTATTTCTGAAGTTATTATGCAAAGTCTCGCAAGACTTCGCAAAGTAATAACTTTGGCTCGTTGGAGCCAATACATTATCATACTGTACGGAGCGCTCGCTCCATACAGTATTGAAACAAAGTTTTATGCGTATTAACTTCGGATGTTTCATCTAAAGTCGATTCGCTCATCCCTAATCACAACTTTCCCCTTTTAGATTCAATTCTTGAGTAAAACAAGAACAGATGAAACACTTTTACCTTCTGTATTTTGGCATAAAAAATGTATTTCAGACACATGAGAAGAAAACTTTAGAATCCTTTCTTAAAGATGTTACACAATGATTTACTTCACCGTACTCACATGGGATATTTGTTTGGTCTCAGCACTCATTTTTAGGGTCCAGCCACAAAGTCCAGTTTCTGCATACAGTTTTGGAAGCCAAAATCAAGATTGGCTCATGAAAGGAGATAATGTATGAAGGACAGATAAGACTTCTCCTCTGCTTTGACTTCACTCCTGGTTTCGGCTTTCAAAGCTGCATGCAGAAACCTGACCGTGTGGCCGTACCCTTATGGTTCCTTTTCTTGCCTCTTTCTCAGTTTTGTTCTCAAGAAGAGTTCTAGACGAGAATAATCACAAAGTACGACAGCAGTGCCCTAAGCTTTTAAGACCATCAGGCACATGTATATGAACCAGAATGGAGTTTTATGCACACAATGAAGGCAAAGAGCCAGGTAGAAGAACCCCTGGGAGATGCTGCTGCTGCCTGATAAGTCTCCAATGTTCTGGTCAATGGAGAAATACAAAAATAAATTATTCACAGTTTTAGTTTAATTCTTTCATTTATAACAATATGTAAAGCAGGTTTTACTTGAACATGACCAGGGGTGGGCAGGTGGCATATACAACCCGGGCCAGGTTCCCTTTAGATATTTAAGGCCGCCAGTTTATGAGGTCCCTGGACAAAGATACAATTGAGCATTCGGCAGCGCTGGCAGAACAAGGAACCATTGGTTCCCTGCCCCGCCATTCCTGGCACTTCTATGTGACGTAGGTGGTATGATGTAATCTCGCTAACTGAGACGTTCCACAGAAGCAGACCCACCAGAAGAGGCCGGGTCTGCAACACTGCATCATGGGACCATACTCCAGACAGAGAATGCCCTCCCCTTTTTTCTCCATTTGCCTTAACCCTAATACGGACTCTAATACTGGCCCCCTAAACGGTAATGTGAACCCACCCTAACTGTAATACTGACCCTAATACTGGGCCCTAACCCTAATACTACCCCTAAGGGCTCATGCCGACGAATGTAATGGCTACGGATTGCAAATAGCTGTCCGCAATGCATGGGCACTGGCCATGTGTACTCTGTGGTGCAGATGTGGACCTATTGACTTGAATGGTTCTGCGATCTGCAAGAAGCAGCAAAAGATATGACATGTCTTATCTTTTGCGGTGCAGAGGCACGGACCCGAAAGCCCACTGGAGCACTTCCGAGTGTTTCAACAGGCTTAAGGTGTCCTATCTTTGGCCGTATCTTGCGGATCGAGGACCAATTCAAGTCAATGGGTCCCCATCAGTAGCACGGAGTGCACACGTCCAGTACCCGTATATTGCGGAGCCACCGTTTGCGGTCCAGAACCATTAGGCTCATGGGCATGAGCTCTAACCCTAGTACTGACCCTAACACTGACCAATATACTAACCTAAACCCTCATACTAATTCTAACCCTAAGACCGATACAAACTAACACTGACCCTAACTCTAATATCAATCGTCACACTGGCACAATCCTAATACTTGCCCCGATAGTGACACCAACCTTAACTGCAACCATTAAGATCTCACATACCTCACACAGTGACAATAATATACAGCCAGGTTGATAAATATTGGGACATGGGCACAATTCTAAATTTTTTGGCTCTATACACCACCACAATGGATTTGAAATGAAAAGAACAAGATGTGCTTTACCTGCAGACTGTCAGCTTTAATTTGAGGGTATTTACATCCAAATCAGGTGAACTGTGCAGGAATTACAACAGTTTGCATATGTGCCTCCCACTTGTTAAGGGGCCAAAAGTAATGGGACAGAATAATAATCATAAATCAAACTTTCACTTTTTAATACTTGGTTGCAAATCCTTTGCAGTCAATTACAGCCTGAAGTCTGGAACGCATAGACATCACCAGACGCTGGGTTTCATTCCTGCCTGGTGATGCTCTGCCAGGCCTCTACTGCAACTGTCTTTAGTTCCTGCTTGTTCTTGGGGCATTTTCCCTTCAGTTTTGTCTTCAGCAAGTGAAATGCATGCTCAATCGGATTCAGGTCAGGTGATTAACTTGGCCATTGCATAACATTCCACTTCTTTCCCTTAAAAAAACTCTTTGGTTGCTTTTGCAGTATGCTTTGGGTCATTGTCCATCTGCACTGTGAAGCGCCGTCCAATGAGTTCTGAAGCATTTGGCTGAATATCAGCAGATAATATTGCCCGAAACACTTCAGAATTCATCCTGCTGCTTTTGTCAGCAGTCACATCATCAATAAATACAAGAGAACCAGTTCCATTGGCAGCCATACATGCCCACGTCATGACACTACCACCACCATGATTCACTGATGAGGTGGTATGCTTAGGATCATGAGTACAGTTGAGCGAACTTGACCCCGAACCCCATTGAAGTCAATGGGGACCCAAACTTTTGAGCACTAAATGGCTGTAAAAATGTAATGGAAAGGGCTAGAGGGCTGAAAATGGCATCAAAATGTGGTTAAGAGCATGGCAAGTGCTCTGCAAACAAATGTGGATAGGGAAATGACATAAATAACATAAAATACATAAAAATATAAATAAATAATCTTTATCTAGGAGGACGAGGTCCATATGGAGTAGGAGGTTGAGGAGGCTGTGGATGTGGCGGTGTAGGTGGAAGCGGCAGTGGAGGAGGAGGAGGTAGCCTACACAGTTTTTTTGTTTTAATTTAATTTTTTATTTTATTTTTATTAGGGTACACCACAAAACATTGGGAAATATAACCTATGATAACCCCCTCCAGTCGTACTAAACACACGTTCAGACAATACACTGGCTGCAGGGCAGGCCAGCACCTCCAAGGGGTAAAGGGCAAGCTCAGGCCATGTGCCCAAGTTGAAGGAGGCAGACCCATCACTCAGTTCGTGTAGGCACGATCCCGTGATGTTCACGATTAGAGTTGAGCGAACACCTGGATGTTCGGGTTCGAGAAGTTCGGCCGAACTTCCCAGAAATGTTCGGGTTCGGGATTCGAACCCGACCCGAACTTCGTCCCGAACCCCATTGAAGTCAATGGGGACCCGAACTTTTCGGCACTAAAAAGGCTGTAAAACAGCCCAGGAAAGAGCTAGAGGGCTGCAAAAGGATGCAACATGTAGGTAAATCCCCTGCAAACAAATGTGGATAGGGAAATGAATTTAAATTAAAATAAAAAAAAATAACCAATATCAATTGGACAGAGGTCCCATAGCAGAGAATCTGGCTTCATGTCAGCAGAGAATCAGTCTTCATGTTATAGCAGAGAATCAGGCTTCACGTCACCCACCACTGGAACAGGCCACTGTCACATTTTAGGCCCCGGCACCCAGGCAGAGGAGAGAGGTCCCGTAACAGAGAATCTGGCTTCATGTCAGCACAGAATTAGTCGTCATGTCATAGCAGAGAATCAGGCTCCACGTCACACACCACTGGAACAGGCCACTGTCACATATTTAGGCCCCGACACCCAGGCAGAGAAGAGGAGTCCCGTAACAGAGAATCTGGCTTCATGTCAGCACAGAATCAGTCTTCATGTCATAGCAGAGAATCAGGCTTCACGTCACCCACCACTGGAACAGGCCACTGTCACATATTTAGGCCCAGGCACCCAGGCAGAGGAGAGAGGTCCCGTAACAGAGAATCTGGCTTCATGTCAGCACAGAATCAGTCTTCATGTTATAGCAGAGAATCAGGCTTCACGTCACCCACCACTGGAACAGGCCAGTGTCAAATAATTAGGCCCCGGCACCCAGACAGAGGAGAGAGGTCCCGTAACAGAGAATCTGGCTTCATGTCAGCAGAGAATCAGTCTTCATGTCATAGCAGAGAATCAGGCTTCACGTCACCCACCACTGGAGCAGGCCACTGTCACATATTTAGGCCCCGGCACCCAGGCAGAGGAGAGAGGTCCCGTAACAGAGAATCTGGCTTCATGTCAGCACAGAATCAGTCTTCATGTCATAGCAGAGAATCAGACTTCACGTCACCCACCACTGGAACAGGCCACTGTCACATATTTAGGCCCAGGCACCCAGGCAGAGGAGAGAGGTCCCGTAACAGAGAATCTGGCTTCATGTCAGCACAGAATCAGTCTTCATGTTATAGCAGAGAATCAGGCTTCACGTCACCCACCACTGGAACAGGCCACTGTCACATATTTAGGCCCCGGCACCCAGACAGAGGAGAGAGGTCCCGTAACAGAGAATCTGGCTTCATGTCAACAGAGAATCAGTCTTCATGTCATAGCAGAGAATCAGGCTTCACGTCACCCACCACTGGAACAGGCCACTGTCACATATTTAGGCCCCGGCACCCAGACAGAGGAGAGAGGTCCCGTAACAGAGAATCTGGCTTCATGTCAGCAGAGAATCAGTCTTCATGTCATAGCAGAGAATCAGGCTTCACGTCACCCACCATTGGAACAGGCCACTGTCATATATTTAGGCCCAGGCACCCAGGCAGAGGAGAGAGGTCCCGTAACAGAGAATCTGGCTTCATGTCAGCACAGAATCAGTCTTCATGTTATAGCAGAGAATTAGGCTTCACATCACCCACCACTGGAACAGGCCACTGTCACACATTTAGGCCCAGGCACCCAGACAGAGGAGAGCGGTCCCGTAACAGAGAATCTGGCCTTATGTCAGCGCAGAATCTGTCTTCATGTCATAGCAGAGAATCAGGCTTCACGTCACCCACCACTGGAACAGGCCACTGTCACACATTTAGGATTTGTGACACTGAAAAGCTTCATTTTGTGAAAACATATCTGTAAAGTCGAAAGACCCCTTTTCTCATCCTTAATGCAGTACTTAGAGTGGGTTCTCACCAGCGCTAGGAATACCGTTATAACGGAACCATTATTTGTGCCCATAGACATGTATTAGGACGGAGCAAAACAGAATGACTCTTAAAGGGTTCTGTTTTGCATTCCATCCTAAAATTCCGTTAT
Source organism: Bufo bufo (assembly GCF_905171765.1). Lineage (NCBI taxonomy): Eukaryota > Metazoa > Chordata > Amphibia > Anura > Bufonidae > Bufo > Bufo bufo. The sequence goes on from NC_053389.1 coordinate 827,340,076, forward strand.
ATTCCGTTCTAACAAACGGTACACTATAACGGAATTCCTAGCGCTGGTGAGAACCCGCCCTTATCTGTAACATAAAGGTATGAAGTATCATAGCTTAGCCACAAGGTGGCAGCAGTATACTTGAAGAGCGCATGTGTTACTAATGATAAGTAGCCCAAATGGAACATATTAATTACTGATGCAGAGTTATTTCTAAATTGTTGGGTATATTAGATAGATAAATGACACATTTAATAACTAGCAGTCCTTGGTTTAAAATACATTATATACTTATATTGATAGATAGACAAAACCGGATATCAAAAATGTATTTCTCAGGGATTATGTTGTTTCAAGACTGTCACAAAGTAATAAATATACAGTATTGCAAGTCAACATAAGCAGCTACTATTTCAAAGCAAAAGTTCTAACACAGTACATCATATGAAATGTAACTTTTAATAGAAAACAAACTAAAACTGGAAGGTAAAAATTTTTTATAAATAGCAAAATAATAGGGGTGCTGCAAAATTGCAACCACCAATAAAGGGTAATGGTAGAAAATCACATATAGCACCGCTATACAGCTGTACAGGTGCAATAAGATACCAGATGAGTAAGAAGCAGATGGGAAAGAGGAAGAATTGTTGACAGGACTATTTTTTTCCGTTATGTATAATGGAACCAAATGGAATTATTAGGATGCAGCAAAATGAAATGCTTCTTAAAGGCTTCCGTTTTCCATTCCGTCTGAGAATTCCATTATAGGTTGCATTATAACTCTGTTATAATGGAACCTATAATTAAATTTCCTAACACCAATGCAAACACTCCCTGATTAGTATAAGTCTCCCTGCAGTATCCCTGCACTCTCCCTAAACGCTCCCTGCACTCTCCCTCTCCAATATTCTTGTATTAATCCTTTTTAGCAACATTATCCCTAGCACATGATCGCTCGTCACATCTCTTCTTATGCTCAGCTCACAGGACAATGGCGAAGACCGAGCGGGATGAGGCTTTTATAGTGCTGTGACATCACAGAGGCTGGCTATCTGCACATTGGCTGGCTGCACAACATTATGGGTGATCTTGCATTCCCTGGCTTATCACCTCTACACTTAGTTTTGCTTTGGAATACGCCATTTTAGGAAAACCTGATTCATTACCATGAAGCATGATGAAATTCGGATTCGCTACGAATTTAAGTTTTCCTAAACTTCTGACTGAATTCCACTTCAAATGCTTTCATTCGCTCATATAGTCATTATTGTGTGGATCAGTATGAATTAATTGATATCCAATTTATATGATAAGTTTATGATTAACAAATTTTTTTAAGCCATAACTTTTTTTATTTTTCCATTCACTGGTTGAGGGCTCGTTTTCTCAGTTCTGTAAAAATAACAAGCAATCATACGGCTATGCGAATGCAAAAAAAAAAAATGTTAGGACTCTTAGAAGGTGGGGAGTGAAAACGTAAAAAGATTATGCCTACAGAATCTCTAGTGAAAACACAGTGTTCTGTTAAACAAACTTATGAGATATTTCCTGTACGGCTTTCCTAATGTCTTTATTTCTCAGACTGTATATAATGGGGTTTATAAAAGGAGTAAAAACAGTATATAGAAGAGAAAGGATTTTACTTATGGAGAGGGTTAGGACTTTTGTTGGGACAACATAAACACTGAACATGGTCCAGAAAAATATGGAAACCACAATGAGGTGGGAGCTACAGGTGGAGAAGGCTTTCTGTCTACCAGTACTGGATGGGATCCTTAAGACTGCTAAAATAATGTAAGTATAAGACACTATAATGATGGTAGTTGGAATGAAGATGCTTATGATACTTAGTAAATATATTTCCAGGTAAACAAGATAAGTGTATGAACACACAAGCTCTAGTAATGGAAGAAGATCACAGAATACATGGTCAATGAGGTTTGAGTCACAAAAGTTTAGTTTGGCAATTGTTATGATGTGAACCAAAACACTAAAAAACCCAAGCAACCAACAGATGATGGTCAAAATCACACAATGTCCACTGGTCATGATAGAAGTATAATGGAGTGGATTACAGATGGCCACATATCTGTCATAAGACATCACAGTAAGAAGAAAACATTCTAAAGTTTCTGCAGCACCATAAAAATAAAGTTGAGCGATGCAACTAGTATAAGTAATGGTCCCCCCATTATTTAGTAGGATATAGAACATGTTGGGGACAATGTCTGTGATCAACAAGATGTCATTGAAGGACAGCTGTGAGATGAAGAGGTACATTGGTGTGTGGAGGTTCCTGCTGGTGGACACCAGGGTGATGATGAGGAGATTCCCACATATTGTCCCACAGTAAACCACCAGGAGAAGACAGAATAGGAGAATTCTTAAACCTTGGCTGACTTGAAAACCTAAGAGGAAAAACTCATTGACCACAGTCAGATTGTTCTCCTGTGTACAGACCAGAGAGAAGTTATGCTGTAGGAACCGTTACTGTTTAAGTTAGACAAATTATAATTAGAGTCTCCAAATTCAGGTTCTGGACAATACATGGTACCGTATGTTACACTATATAATTAGTATCACATGAGAATGTAACCCTCTCTTTTATACTAAGAATTAAAATCAAAGGACTGATCTAACAGCCTTATGACGAAGGAATTCAGCAATGTAAGAGCATGGAATATATGTTCTAATCTCAAAATCTACAACATGGACTGTTTTCTTAACATCAATTAAAAAATTATGGAAAATACAATTTTTTTTAAGTTTTACAATATATTGTTTTCTATAATACATTGTTATATGTTAATAAAGTCTGATACATGATAAATATAAAGCCAATTCTGTGTCTATAAAACAGGTAAAAAAAGATACAAAACATCCTGTACGATATGATAGTAAATATGCGGATGTGCAAGGCTACATTTATAAAGTCACCGAAAATAATGCACTATGACAATAGATGCAAACACAACATATGCACTAAGCCCTCTCTCTCATGATAAAATCTGAGACTCTTAGCCAATATACTTTATTTTGATCAAAATATTTTGATTTGTCTTGAAGGAGTGGCACCTTCAGGTGTGAATGCGCTTTTATCCTGAGAGTATCATTCACGTGCACTTTTGCCCAACCTATCTAATAGGTGACCTTGATTAGGTGGTTCATATAGCTATGTGTTCTCCTCCCCTCATTGGTTGCTGATGCACACACAGGTAACTAGTAGCAACACACTATACCGTATGTGCAGGGTCTTCTCTTCTGAACATAGATGCACAACTGCATAGGTAGGTATAGAGTAGGACCTGTCTGACCTGAGACCACCTGGACGCTGGGTAGGTGAGCACAGATGTGTTTTGATCAAAATATATTGGCTAAGAGCTCAGATTTTTTCATGAGAGTGAGGGCTTAATCCACATGTTGTGTTTGCATCTATTGCTATAGTGCATTATTTTCTGTGACTTTATAAAACAGGTCACACAAGATATAAGATGTAGATAGTTATACACAATGATGTTCATATATGTTTCTTACAAACAATAAAAACCTAGCCTGAAATTTCCAAGAACATTCAACATAAGCTGTGCATCAAAAGTCAAAGATCACAACTAAGAATAAGCGAATCGACTTCAGATGAAACATCCGAAGTCGATTCGCATAAAACTTTGTTTCAATACTGTACGGAGCGAGCGCTATGTACAGTATCAGAGTATATTGGCTCCGATGAGCTGAAGTTATTACTTTGCGAAGTCTTGCGAGACTTCGCATAATAACTTCAGAAATTGATTTATACTGTAAAAACAATAGTTTTTTTTACAGTATAAATCAATTTCTGAAGTTATTGTGCGAAGTCTCGCAAGACTTCGCAAAGTAATAACTTCAGCTCGTCGGAGCCAATACATATAATACTGAACGGAGCGCTCGCTCCATACAGTATTGAAACAAAGTTTTATGCGAATCAACTTCGGATGTTTCATCTGAAGTCGATTCGCTCATCCCTAATCACAACTTTCCCCTTTTAGATTAAATTCTTGAGTAAAACAAGAACAGATGAAACACTTTTACCTTCTGTATTTTGGCATAATAAATGTATTTCAGACACATGAGAAGAAAACTTTAGAATTCTTTCTTAAAGATGTTACACAATGATTTACTTCACCGTACTCACATGGGATATTTGTTTGGTCTCAGCACTCATTTTTAGGGTCCAGCCACAAAGTCCGGTTTCTGCATACAGTTTTGGAAGCCAAAATCAAGATTGGCTCATAAAAAGAGATAACGTATAAAGGACAGATAAGACTTCTCCTCTGCTTTGACTTCACTCCTGGTTTCGGCTTTCAAAACTGCATGCAGAAACCTGACCCTGTGGCAGTACCCTTATGGTTCCTTTTCTTGCCTCTTTCTCAGTTTTGTTCTCAAGAAGAGTTTTAGAGGAGAATAATCACAAAGTAAGACAGCAGTGCCCTCAGCTTTTAAGACCATCAGGCCACACCATCAGAATGGAGTTTTATGCACACAATGAAGGCAAAGAGCCAGGTAGAAGAACCCCTGGGCGATGTCTCTGCTGCTGCTGCTGTTGCCTGATAAGTCTCCAATGTTCTGGTCAATGGAGAAATACAAAAATAAATAATTCACAGTTTTAGTTTAATTCTTTCATTTATAACAATATATAAAGCAGGTTTTACTTTAACATGACCAGGGGTGGGCTGGACCAGGAGGCAGGTGGCATATACAACCCAGGCCAGGTTCTCTTTAGATATTTAAGGCCGCCAGTTTATGAGGTCCCTGGACAAAGATACAATTGAGCATTCGGCAGCGCTGGCAGAACAAGGAACCATTGGTTCCCTGCCCCGCCATTCCTGGCACTTCTATGTGACGTAGGTGGTATGATGTAATCTCGCGAACTGAGATGTTCCACAGAAGCAGACCCACCAGAAGAGGCCGGGTTTGCAACACTGCATCATGGGACCATACTCCAGACAGAGAATGCCCTCCCCTTTTTTCTCAATTTGCCTTAACCCTAATACTGACTCTAATACTGGCCCCCTAAACGGTAATGTGAACCCACCCTAACTGTAATACTGACCCTAATACTGGGCCCTAACCGTAATACTACCCCTAAGGGCTCATGCCGATGAATGTAATGGCTACAGATTGCAAATAGCTGTCCGCAATGCATAGGCACTGGCCATGTGCACTCTGTGGTGCGGATGTGGACCTATTGACTTGAATGGTTCTGCGATATGCAAGAAGCAGCAAAACATATGACATGTCTTATCTTTTGCGGTGCAGAGGCACGGACCCGAAAGCCCACTGGAGCACTTCTGAGTGTTTCAACAGGCTTAAGGTGTCCTATCTTTGGCCGTATCTTGCGGATCGAGGACCAATTCAAGTCAATGGGTCCCCATCAGTAGCACGGAGTGCACACGGCCAGTACCCGTATATTGCGGAGCCACCGTTTGCGGTCCAGAGCCATTACGCTCATGGGCATGAGCTTTAACCGTAGTACTAACCTTAACACTGACCAATATACTAAACTAAACCCTCATACTAATTCTAACCCTAATACTGACCCTAATCCTAACACTCACCCTAATATACTAACCCTAATAATGACCCTTATACTAATCTCAACCCTAAGACCGATACAAACTAACACTGACCCTAACTCTAATATCAATCGTCACACTGGCACAATCCTAATACTTGCCCCGATAGTGACACCAACCTTAACTGCAACCATTAAGACCTCACATACCTCACACAGTGACAATAATATACAGCCAGGTCCATAAATATTGGGACATCGGCACAATTCTAACATTTTTGGCTCTATACACCACCACAATGGATTTGAAATGAAAAGAACAAGATGTGCTTTAACTGCAGACTGTCAGCTTTAATTTGAGGGTATTTACATCCAAATCAGGTGAACAGTGCAGGAAATACATCAGTTTGCATATGTGCCTCCCACTTGTTAAGATACCAAAAGTAATGGGACAGAATAATAATCATAAATCAAACTTTCACTTTTTAGTACTTGGCTGCAAATCCTTTGCAGTCAATTACAGCCTGAAGTCTGGAACGCATAGACATCACCAGACGCTGGGTTTCATCCCTGGTGATGCTCTGCCAGGCCTCTACTGCAACTGTCTTCAGTTCCTGTTTGTTCTTGGGGCATTTTCCCTTCAGTTTTGTCTTCAGCAAGTGAAATGCATGCTCAATCGGATTCAGGTCAGATGATTGACTTGGCCACTGCATAACATTCCACTTCTTTCCCTTAAAAAACTCTTTGGTTGCTTTTGCAGTATGCTTTGATTCATTGTCCACCTGCACTGTGAAGTGCCGTTCAATGAGTTCTGAAGCATTTGGCTGAATATGAGCAGATAATATTGCCTGAAACACTTCAGAATTCATCCTGCTGCTTTTGTCAGCAGTCACATCATCAATAAATACAAGAGAACCAGTTCCATTGGCAGCCATACATGCCCACGTCATGACACTACCACCACCATGATTCACTGATGAGGTGGTATGCTTAGGATCATGAGTACAGTTGAGCGAACTTGACCCCGAACCCGAACCCCATTGAAGTCAATGGGGACCCAAAATTTTGAGCACTAAATGGCTGTAAAAATGTAATGGCATCAAAATGTGGTTAAGAGCATGGCAAGTGCTCTGCAAACAAATGTGGATAGGGAAATGACTTTAAATAACATAAAATACATAAAAATAAAAAATAATAATCTTTATCTAGGAGGACAAGGTCCATATGGAGTAGGAGGTTGAGGAGGCTGTGGATGTGGCGGTGTAGGTGGAAGCGGCGGTGGAGGAGGAGGTAGCCTACACTTTTTTTTGTTTTAATTTAATTTTTTATTTTATTTTTATTAGGGTACACCCCAAAACATTGGGAAATATAACCTGTGATAACCCCCTCCAGTCGTGCTAAACACACGTTCAGACAATACACCGGCTGCAGGGCAGGCTAGCACCTCCAAGGCGTAAAGGGCAAGCTCAGGCCATGTGCCCAAGTTTAAGGAGGCAGACCCATCATTCAGTTCGTGTAGGCGTGTGCACACATACTGCCCCACCATGTCGCACGTTCCCGTGATGTTCACGATCCAATTGGATATCTGCTCTATCAACTTTCGATGTTCTTTTCTGCACCTACCATGTTAATCAGGGTTTTTATGCCGGAGAGGGAGCGTGAGAAAGGGATAGCACATCCAAGGGAGATCAATGGATAAAATATAATTGTGATCAAGCGTAAATGTGGGAGAAGCTATTAAAAAAGGAAGAATCGAAGGAAAGGAGGGGGCGCGCGGCAATTACCCACTCCCGACTCGGGGAGGTAGTGACGATAAATAACAATACAGGACTCTTAAAATGCAAGATGTTATTGGAATGATTAATAAAAAATTATAGGGAATGTCACTGGGGTATTTTGGATTTGGAAAAGTTAGACAGGAGAGGCCCTGCTGCCACTTTGTTGACTCTAGATAACTTCTGCCTGATTGCACGTCCCCGTGACGTCCACGATCCATTTGGATATCTTCTCTATCAACTTTTGATGTTCTTTTCTGAGACTATCATGTTGATCACGGTTATTGGCGAATAAGGGAGCCGGAGAGGGAGCGTGAGAAAGAGATTCCACATCCAAGGGAGGTCAATGGATGAAATTAAATGTTGATCGAGCGGAAAAGTGGGACAAATTATTGAAGCCGAAGGTTACAAAAAAAGGAGGTGGCGCGCGTCAATTGAAGAAGATTTTTTTTTTTTTTTTTTTTATTAAGGAAATTCAAAAGTGTACAAACTTTTCCAATAAAGTACACAAGTAAATAAGAATTAGAATACAATCAGGTACAAATTAGTGTTACAGAATGCCAAAATTGATCCTAAAAAGGAGAGACATGTGTGAGTTTTCTAAAGTACAATGATAATCATAATTTAATACCCAAAACAGAGTTATACTACCAATCGTGTAAAATCAATGTTAAAGCTAGACTAGGCCTAAACATAAATTTATGAGCCAATAAATTTAAAAAATACAGAAGAGAATTGCAAATGAGAGGAAAAAATAATTAGTCATATTTCCTAAAAGATGACCATTGTGACCAGCATTTCTTATATGCAATTATACTGTTGTTTTCCCAGGAGGCTAATTCCTCGAATCTACAGATCTGGTCAATCTTGGCTATCCATCTGGGGATGGGCGGTGTTTCTGTTGAGAGCCAATAACAAGGTATTAAGAGGCGGGCCGCATCTAAAAGATGACTGAATAGGGGAGGAATGGTCCCCTTGTGAGTGGGTGTATATATCCCTAAAAGAGCTAAAATGGACGAATGGCAGATCTTATTGCACTGTTCAAATACGACACACCACCACATTTTAATTTTGGGGCAAGACCACCATATGTGGAAAAAAGAGCCTTTGTCAAGTCAGCACCTCCAACACCTGTCTAAGAGTGAAGGATTGAACCTGCAAGTAACATCCGGAGTCTTATACCATCTTGTCAAAATCTTGTATGCGTTTTCCTGGATACGCACACATCTTGATGCCCTGTGAGGTCTAAGAAGTAACCTGGATATTGTTGTCTGGGAAAACGAGATGTCGAGGTCTTTTTCCCATAGACCAATGAACGCCGGTTTTACTATAAGTTTAGGGGAATTTAGGTTTTTGTAGATCAGGGAGATTAATTTGGGTTGTGGGTTAGACCTAGTTAGAAGGTTCTCAAACCATGTAAATGGGCGTAGTAGGGAGCTTTTATCAATGAACTTGGTAAAGAAGGACTGAAGAAATGAGATGAGAGGAAGGGGAAATTTGCAATCTGGAAAGAGTCGAATAAAAGAGGTCAGATCTATTAGTTTACCATTATCGTCCTAGAGAGAGACCACTGTCTGGGTGCCATTCCCACTATATCTCTCAATTGAACCAAGAGAGAGGGTAATGGAATAGCGTGAGTGGATGATTGGAACCAATCCCAAGCCTTTAAGGTGGATTTAACTATGGGAGTACCTCCTATAACCCTGTGTTTAGATACTTCATTACTTACTAGAAGTCCTCTAAACCGACCCAGGGTTCCTTCAATGTTCCCTTAATCCATCCTACAAACCTAGCTAGGAGGACTGCATTATTGTAAAGTTCAGGGTCAGGCATGCCTATCCCACCGGAAGATTTGGGCTTCTTTAGGGTAGAAAATGCTATCCAAGCTTTCTTACCAGCCCAAATAAAGGATCTAATCATCCGATTAAATGATTTATAATACGATTTGGGCACTGGAATTGGTAGAACTTGTTGGAGATATGTCATTCTAGGGATAATAATTGAAGTCACTATATTTTTCCTGCCAAACCAGGACAATAGGACATTATCAAGGGAAGAGAGTTGGTCTTTTATTGAGTTTAGAAGTGGAATATAATTTAGTCGGGACAGAGTGTCAGGGTCAGGGCCTATTTTAATTCCCAGGTAGGGGATGTGTGGATTATCCCAATTAAATGGTGAGTTCGATCTGAGTTCTTTTACCAAAGAAGAGGGAAAACCAACATTAAGGACATGGGATTTTGCGGCATTGATTTTGAAGTTAGAGAACTTACTAAATAATTCCAGTATACGTTCAATGTGTGGGGAAAGCTATGGCCGGGTTCGTAAACATAATAAGCAGGTCATCAGCAAATGCAGCAACCTTATGATTGTGTCTTCCCACACGAACCCCTTGGATTCCCCCCCCCCTCTCCTAATAGCTTGTAGAAGGGATTCCATAACTAAGACAAACAGTAGAGGAGAGAGGGGGCAGCCCTGCCTAGTCCCATTATGTATAGCGAAAGGAGAGGATAAGGAGTTATTTACAATTACAGAGGCTGATGCATTTATATATAGGGAGAAGACTGCATTTAAGAACTTTGCTGGTATCCCGAATGCAGACAGTACATTACACATAAAATCCCAATCCACTCTGTCAAATGCCTTCTCAGCATCCGTGCTGAGAAGGATCAGAGGGCGTTTGGATCTTTTTGCATGATATATGCAATTTAAAACCCTAGCTGTATTATCCTTCCCCTCCCTTCCCCTAACAAAACCTACTTGATCTTTTTGGATTAAAGTGGGAAGGAGGGAGGATAAACGAGAGGCCAGTAGTTTAGCTAGAATTTTTACGTCAAGGTTTAGCAAAGATATGGGACGATAGTTTCCACACTCGGAGCCATCTTTCCCCTCCTTGTGAATCAAAGAAATGTGGGCCTTCGTCATCTGTAGTCATATTGGAGCCATTTAAAGCGCTATTACAAACTTCAAGTAGAAAGGGGCTTAAAATTTTAGAGAGAGAACGGTAGTATGAGGCTGGAAGGCCACCAGGGCCCGGGCATTTTCCTCTAGGAAGCTGCTTAATAGTGTCTTCCACTTCCTGTAAAGAGAAAGGGGCTTGTAACAGTTGAGCCTGTTGCGTGGACAGGGATGGTAGAGCTAAGGATTGTAAAAAGGACAATACTGAGTCATTGAGTGGGAAAGGATAATGTACCTTTTTATCCGAATCTTTTAGATTATACAGAGAATGGTAAAATTCTTTAAATTGAGCTGCTATATCAGCTGTGGTATAGACTAGCTTACCACTAGGGGTCTTGATCTGATGGATATAGTTATGGGCTTTTCTTTGTTTGATCCGCTGCATCATAAACTTGGATGCTCTATCACCATGGGCATAATATTTAAAGCGCGCCTGTAGATAATATTTGGCTGAGGTTGAGTTTAGGATCTTTTTTAAGGCCTCCCTTGACGCAGTTAGTTCCGAGAGGTGTGACTCTAGTAAGGACTGTTTATGAAGGGTTTCCAATTTTTGGATTCTGTTTAGTAAGGAGTCCACTCGGGCATTCCTGTTTTTTTTAGCTCTAGCTCCCATTGAGATAAAATAACCTCTCATGAATGCCTTATGAGCATCCCATAAGACCTGGCAGGAGTTGACTGAGTTATGGTTGAGAGTAAAGTATTCCCTTAACGCTACTTGTGTCTGGGATAAAGGGTCTCCTGGGGCGATTAGTTGCTCATTTAGCCGCCATCTAAATGGACGAGGTTCCAGATTTGGGGCAGATAATGACAAAAAGATAGGAGCGTGATCAGATAAGTGCATAGTACCAATGCTGGCCTGGCTACAGAACTGGAGATGTTCTTTAGATGTGAATAAATAATCCAATCTGTGATAAGATCCATGCACATGAGAGAAAAAGGAATAATCTCTTTCATTAGGATTAAAAAGCCTCCACACATCACATACAGACCAATTGTGCAAGGTTTTTTTGAGACGTCTAAGTTCTTTAACAGCTATTGGTGATTTTTTAGAAGTGGAGTCAATATGAGGTTCAAGTGTTGAAGTCTCCCCCCAATATAATTACTCCCTCTTTGAAGGGCTCTAACAGGGAAAGAACCTCTATAATCCATGAAGCCTGGTCAGCATTGGGGGCATATAGGTTAATAAAAGTGTAAATCTGGTTAGCTATAGTTCCTTTGAGTAACAGGTATCTACCCTCTTGGTCTTGGGTGTGAAACAAATAAGTGAATGGAAGATGTTTCCTTAACCCTATACTTACGCCCCTGGAGGCCGAGGACCCCGAACCACAATGGTACCATTCCGCGAATAAGGAGTTCTTAAGGTTTCGGTATTTGTCAAATTTAAAATGGGTCTCCTGAAGAAATATGATTGAACATTTTTCTTTTTTTAGGTATGAGAAGACTTGGCTTCGTTTAGAGGGGGAGTTGAATCCCTTCACATTGAAGGATGCTATACAAAGGTCATCCATGATTCAAGGTGAGGGGATGCATGATAGATAAGTTTAGTATATGTTGTATGATAAAGATGAATAGTAGGAAGGGGGAGCACTCAACCTCCAGAAGCGAAGCACCGTTTTGTCCCATATATCTTGGGTAGGATCGTACATCCTGCACACAGAAAAAAGTACCTGAATGAAAAAAAAGAACAACAAAGGAAAAAGAAATTAAAAGGCAATTAACAGTATAGATAGCACAATCGAGTGTGTTAAACATTTTGGCAGAGTAAGAAAACTCTTTATCTACTAGGGGGGGAAGAGAAAAATTATTTTTGTTATATCCTTCCCTAGAGCATATAAAACCAGACCTAGATTCGCATGAGGAGAAGCAACAATATACAATCGCAGTGTATAGCAAAAAAAAAAAAAAAGGATTACCCATAGTTTAGGGCATGCGATTTAAACCTAAACTGCAGGGGTATAACTAAGCGATCAACTAAAAGATCGAAAGAGAATATTCGGATGGGAACATCCGCACTTTGTAATGTTCGCTGGTACAACAACTCTATAACAGTCCTGCGATTATATACTTATCGAGAGTAGTTTGCTTCACTCGTCGATCAGAGGTAATCTTCTATGGGTGGAGGCATTCATTCTTAGAAACATAGAAACATAGAAACATAGAATGTGTCGGCAGATAAGAACCATTTGGCCCATCTAGTCTGCCCAATATACTGAATACTATGGATAGCCCCCGGCCCTATCTTATATGAAGGATGGCCTTGTGCCTATCCCATGCATGCTTAAACCCCTTCACTGTATTTGCAGCTACCACTTCTGCAGGAAGGCTATTCCATGCATCCACTACTCTCTCAGTAAAGTAATACTTCCTTATATTACTTTTAAACCTTTGCCCCTCTAATTTAAAACTTCTACCTCTCTGTGGTTTTGGAGTGCGTGGAGGTTCCCAAGGAATGGAGGGTGGCAGATCCGGCAGGGTTGTTATATTCTGGAGCACTTCCCAGTTATCGATCGGCAGCGGTTGGATTTGAAGATGCGCATAAATCTTCTCCAAGTCTCTAGGTGAAGAGACGGAAAGACGACGGCCGTCGTGGGAGAATGAAAGGCCAAAAGGGAAGGACCATCGATACAAAATCTTCTGAGAGCGCAGCCAATCCGTAAGTGGCTTCAGCGCTCTGCACTTGCGAAGAGTAGATTGTGCTAAATCTTGAAAAATCGCAATTTCGTTGCCTTCCCATAGCAGCGACGGATTATTTCTAGCGCCAGAAAGAATCGCTTCTTTAACCGGAAAATATAGAAATTTACAGATAATGTCCCGAGAGGGCTCGTTCGGAAGCGATTTGGGCCTTAATGCCCTGTGAGCCCTTTCGATTATGATCTCATGCGCTGTGTCAGGGCCTAGTATTTGGAGGCAAATTTGCATCACTGCCTCGGAGATATCGCTAGGGCCAACAGATTCAGGAATACCTCTGAATCGTAGGTTATTCCGTCTTCCTCTATTTTCCTGGTCCTCCAGCGCCGTGTAAAGCAGATTTATGTGAGCTTGATGTTCAGCCAGATTAGAAGACACCTCTTTCTGGTGCGTCACGATCTTTTGCTGATTTTCCTCCAGAGTCTCCACTCTAGATTCAATATGGCGAATATCGGGGGGTTCTAAGGCTTCGGCAAGTGAATCTTTAAGGAAGCTCCTAGAGATTGGAAGGGTGTCTGGGCTAAGGGAAGTCTCCCTACCTCCTTCAGCACCCGACGGAGCTTGTTGCTTGTAGCTGGCAGCCTTCGGCGTTCCAGGCGCCATTTTAGCTTCCCTTGCCACATATGCAGCAGCAGCCTTCTTAAGGAATTTTTCCATTTCTCCGGGTTGGGTCGCCGTTTTAGCAGGACCGGAGGGTTCAGCATTCTTTTGACCTCCAATTTGAACCATTTTCGGTCTGGTTAGCTGATAATTAGAGGCTTTGAAAGATATCTAAGTAGCGGAGCGACACTTCACACAGCCATCCACTCTCAGCGTAGGCTCCGCCCCCCTGAAGAAGAGTTTTTGAAATTTTATTCCCTGTCACCTATGCAGAGCAGGGGTTTGTATACGGCAAAATTGGTAAAATGTCACCTGACAATGTAACAGACGATTTTTAGAAATTTATGTCCCTATCACCTATGCAGAGCAGGGGTTTAAGCACGGCAAAAATGGTCAAATGTCACCCAAGAATGTAACAGACAAATTAGTGAAATGTTTTTACCTGTCAACTAGGTATAGCAGGGGTATATCACAGCCAAAAATTGGTGAATTTCACCAGAAAATGTAACAGACAAATTTGTGAAATGTTTTTACCTGTCTACTAGTTATAGCAGTGGTATATCACACCCAAAAATTTGTGAATTTTGCCCGAAAATGTAACAGGCAAATTAGTGAAATGTTACCTGTCTACTAGGTATAGCAGGGGTATATCACACCCAAAAATTGGTGAATTTCACCCGAATATGTAACAGACAAATTAATGAATTTTTTTACCTGTCTACTAGGTACAGCAGCAGTATATCACACCCGGAAATTGGTGAATTTCACCCGAATATGTAACAGACAAATTAATGAATTTTTTTACCTGTCTACTAGGTACAGCAGCGGTATATCACACCTGGAAATTGGTGAATTTAACAGACAAATTTGTGAAATTACATAAAATAAAATAAAATACGTACAAATAAAAAAAAATAAACTTGATTTATGAGGTGGAGGTCCATATGGAGTACGAGTTTGAGGAGGCGGTGGACGTAGCGGTTTAGGTGGAAGTGGCAGTGGAGGAGGACGAGGTAGCCAACACTGGTTTTAATTTTTTATTTTTTATTATAATTTTTTTTTATTTTGGGTACACTCCAAAAGAGTGGGAAATATCCAAAATACAACTATGAGCAAATGCGCTGTAGTATAACAATGCCTGGTTAATAGGGATGAGCGGGAGGTGCCATATTCGATTTTGACGAAATTCGTGAATATTCACTTGAATATTTGTCTCATATTCGTCGTAATCGATTATTCGTCATTATTCTAGTTATCGCGATTAATATGCGATTTAAATAATCGCGTATTGCAATTTTAACTTAAGGTAACTTTCCTATTGGTTTGATATCTAGAATTATCAAAGATGACGAATATGACGAATGTATTCGTCATATTCCTCAAAACTAAGATAACGAAGTATTCTGCATCTTCGTTTTAGCTCCATATTCGTCAACTTCGCTAATTCTAGCAATCAAATAGGAAAGTTGACTAGAGACAGCTAAGTTTAATTCGCTATGCGATTATATTACTTTTCTTTTTTTTTTTATAAATAAAATAATTATAATACTTGATAATTATTATAATTATTCTATTTATTAAAAAAAAGCAAAGTAATATAATCGCATAGCGAATTAAACACAGTTGTCTCTATAGTCAACCTTCCTATTTGATTGCTAGAATTAGCGAATATGGAGCTAAAACGAAGATGGAGAATACTTCGTTATCTTCGTTTTGAGGAATATGACCAATACATTTGTCATATTCGTCATCTTCGCTAATTCTACCAAGCCAACCATAGTAAACTAGGTCGAAGTTGAAATCGCAATGCGATTACTTCAAGTTATAATAATCGAATTGCGATTTCAACTTAGAGCTGTGTTTCTAATGGGTCAGCTTGCTAGAATTAACGAAGTTAACGAATATGGAATATAACAGTGCTAAGTTGAAATCGCAATTCGATTAATATAACTTGAAGTAATCGCATTGTGATTTCAACTTAATTCTCACATCCGACAGTATATTCTAGTATGGAAAAATAGAATACAGGGGGTTGGCTCACACTTAATGGCTATGCAGGGTGCTACTAGCTCACAAAAGGGGTGCCCTACCCCAAGGTAAGATAATATAGGAAAAAATGGAGAGTGAGTGAGCACTCACAACATTTGGACCATAGTGGATATAATGGCTATATTTAATAGGATGGTTACACTTACAATAAAAATCTTCACATAAAACACATGTATCACAGAAATATTATAAAACTATACTGATAAAATACAAATGGTACCAAAAACTAAAGGATTCACTGATGGGGGAGTGGTGTGGCACACTCTTTTCCCACAATAGGTGACAAGGGTTGTTGATATTGTTGAAAATGTCACTATCGTGAGCAACCCTTGTTGGTGAATTAACCTTGGTATGCGAATGTCTCAAACCGCCAATGTAAGAGAGCAATGCTCTATATGCTTGTACGGCAGGTCACTTGTGCCAGTGACTTAACATGCGTAGATAATAGCGGGTGGTCAGAAATGTAAAGTCTATCCAGAGTTCACCGTTATAATTGCCTTTCAGCTGCTGCAGTTGCTAACAAGGCCAATTCTCTGAATCACGTTGTAGTAGTCTTATGTCCGCATATAATAGTGATATTTAGTCACTCGGTATTGTGATGGTAGATAAAACAATTTCAGGTTCCTACCTGTCTCCTGTTGGGGCGTTCTGCTGAGACATCTACGCTCTTGTTCCACGAGGGGCGAGCGGTGCGAGATAGCACTCGGCGTCTTCCGTCGCACACCTCGGGCTGGCAACGGCAAAGTCTCGCGAGATTACGCAGTCATGAGTTATACCTTATCAGCGGCGTAAGTTTCCTCAAGCTGTGCTGATAACTTGGCTTGAATTATTTTCGCATGGCCATGCAATATTTAGTGGAGGTCCTGTTGATTTAATGTGCGCTTTTCCTTTTCACCAGACTCGTTTCGGGGCGTCTACACCCCTTCCTCAGTGGTCAAGCGCCAATCCTCCTCCCTCCACCTTTTATATTCCATTCGGTCGTCCGAAAAATCTGGGCTCTGGATTGCAGGAAAGTAGTTTCTTATTGCGTTTTTTTGTGCGGTACAGTTGCGGTATTTTCGCATAATTGCGTTTATTCTGAAAATGTATCTAATTCATTGCGGGATTACCTCCTATTGAATCATTTAGATTAAAATATTTTCATAACGTGTGTAAAATGTAAAACACATAAGTAAATATAACATAAAATATAAAACATATTAAAACATATTAATAATCAATTTAGAAGATGATCCATCTGAGAAATGTATCCATTCCCAGAATTAAAATCATAACAGTGTGGGTCACTGCACGATCCCCTGAAGACGCCATGGATATGGCGAAACATGTCGGGGGGCAGTAATTAGATTTTAGACTCTAGGGCACCCAGTTGCCAATGTTAAAGCGCCTGGCAATCAAATTGACAGCCTAGAAAGTTACTCCGCTGTTACAAAAGCATCATAAGCTAGCAGAGCAAGCCGCAAACAGCGGGATCACAGACAGGCAGTATAGGAGATAGGCTGTCATTAATAGTCAGTTACAAAGGCAGCAATATCATAGCAATAGTAATAATTAATTATCACTATCAGGCAGCGGTGTGACTAGTAGCAGCACTACAAGATCAATAACGGAACTCAGATCTTCTGTGGGACCAATAAGCCACAAGGCAGACAATGTTGCAATATACGGCCATAGCAACAAAGGCCAGACAAATAGTAGCAAGCAGTCAATTTTCAAAGTAACCAACTGCTTGAGCAAATTAACACCAGCCTAAACTGACTACGTTTCACAGAAAAAGGTTACAAATAAAGTATCCATATAGGTAACAGTAAGGACAAATAACGGTTAGCCTTATGATAGTGACTGCAACCCATTCACTACCGCTGCATCAATAGTGCCAAAAAGGAATTAAAAAATAACAGAAGCACACACATGGATGTCCAGAGATAGTTTTAATATAGTAGGTTAGATAAAAACATGTTCATTATTTATTATTAATAAAGTCAAATAAAAGTTAAATTTTAAACTAATAAAAATACAAATGCACTTGTCAAGAGCAGGCAACCAGTAGTCTATTACTAAATGTATATACAGTTATGCCACCAGCAGTGCATCTACCAGCGAGCACTTGTACTCGCACATCTAACGATCGCTCTCCAGAGACGGAATTAAGGACAGTACGTTATCCTTGTAACGCGGATCAAGCAGCGTGGCCACCCAGTGATTAGCACAAGTTAGAATGTGGGCAACTTGGTGGTCGTTGCGGAGACACTGTAGCATGTAATCGCTCATGTGTGCCAGGCTGCCCAGAGGCAACGAAAAGATGTCCTCTGTGGGAGGTGTATTGTCTCTGTCCTCTGTATCCACCCAGCCATGCACCAGTGATGGCCATGAGCTGGTTTGGGTGCCACCCTGCTGTGAACACGGTTCCTCCTCCTCCATCTCCTCCTCCTCATCCTCCACCTCCTCATCCTCTAGAACTGTGCACTGGCTGGACAATTGTGTACCTGGCGTTTGTGGGTGCAGGAACCCACCCTCGGAGCCACTTGGGAATGACTGGATGGAAACTCTATGAAATGATCCCTCTTCCTCCTCCTCCTCCTGTGCCACATCCTCTTTCAACATCACCAGCAGCGTCTTTTCAAGGAGGCATAGAAGTGGGATAGTAACGCTGAGAACGACGTTATCGGCAATGGCCATGTTGGTGGAGTACTCGAAACAGCGCAACAAGGAACACAGGTCTCGCATGGAGGCCCAGTCATTGGTGGTGAAGTGGTGCTGTTCCGCAGAGCGACTCACCCGTGCGTGCTGCAGCTGAAACTCCACTATCGCCTGCTGCTGCTCGCACAGTCTGGCCTTCATGTGCAAGGTGGAGTTACACCTTGTGGGCAAGTCGCATATGAGGCGCTGAGCGGGAAGGCCAAATTTACGCTGCAGTGCTGACAGGCGAGCAGCAGCAGGGTGAGAACGCCGAAAGTACGCACAGACGGCCCACACTTTCTGCAGCAGCTCTGACATATCAGAGTGATTTTTAAGGAACCTCTGCACCACCAAATTCAGCACATGCGCCAGGCAAGGGATGTGAGTGAAACCGGCTAGTCCCAGAGCTGCTATGAGATTTCGCCCATTATTGCACACCACCAGGCCGGGCTTGAGGCTCACTGGCACCAACCACTCATCGGTCTGTTGTTCAAGGCCCGTCCACAGCTCCTGTGCGGTGTGGGGTTTTTTCCCTAAACAGATAAGTTTTAAAACTGCCTGTTGTCATTTACCCCTGGCTGTGCTGAAGTTGGTGGTGAAGGTGTTACGCTGACTGGATGAGGAGCCGGTAGAGGATGAGAAAGCAGAGTAGGAGGAGGAAGCAACAGGAGGCAAACTGAAGCGCCCTGCAGGACATGCGCCAAACTGCTATCCGCCTCATGCCCAGCCGCCACTGCATTTACCCAGTGTGCTGTTATGGAGATATAACGTCCCTGACCGTGCATACTGGTCCACGTATCCGTAGTTAGGTGGACCTTGCCACAGATGGTGTTGCACAGTGAACACCTGATTTTGTTCCCCACTTGGTTGTGCAGGGAAGGGATGGCACACCTGGAAAAGTAGTGGCGGCTGGTCACGACGTACTGTGGGACAGCCACCGCCATAAGGATTTTAAAACTCCCCGTCTCCACCAGATGGAATGACAGCATTTCAAAGGACAGTAATTTTGAAATGCTGGCATTCAGGGCCAGGGATCGGAGGTGGGTAGGGGGGTAGTTCCTCTTCCACTCCAGTGTTTGGGAGATGGAGAGCTGAACGCTTCCGTGGGACATTGTGGAGATGCTTGGTGACCCAGATGGTGGTGTTGCTGGCACATCCTCTGTTTGTTGGGTGGCAGGTGGCACTGTCACTCCAGAGGTGGATGAAGAGGCAGAGACTGCAGCAGAAGAGGATGCAGGAGGAGCAAGAGACCTTTCTTGGTTTTTGAGGTGTCTACTCCACTGCAGCTTGTGCTTTGCACTTAAATGCCTGGTCATGCAGGTTGTGCTCAGGTTGAGAACGTTTATGCCTTGCTTCAGGCTCAGATTGCACAGCGTGCAAACCACTCGTGTCTTGTCGTCAGCACATTATCTGAAGAACTGCCCCGCCAGGGAACTCCTTGGAGCTGGCTTTGGTGTGCTTGGTCCCTTGCTGCGGTGAGCAGTAGCAGGCGTACTGTCTAGGGGACGGCAGCTACGCTTTTGCACCCTGCTCTCTCTTCTGCTGTGCTGGTGGCTCTATGCGACCTCCGCCTCTTCCTCCGAACTACACAGGTCTCTTGCATGACCTTGATTCCATGTGGGGTTGAGGACCTTATCGTCCTCCACATCATCTTCCACCCAGTCTTGACCCTTTCCCTCCCAGCAGTTGGCTCCTGTGTTTCGTCATCATCCAAGACGTGCTGCGGTGGTCCTCCCATGTACATATCTTGAAACATAAGTGGTTGGGCATCGGTGCACTCAATATCTTCCACTTCTGGGGCAGGGCTATGTGGATGGCCCTGGGAAAGCCTGCTAGCAGTCATCAAAAAGCAGAAGAGACTGCTGCATGACTTGGGGCTTAGACTGCTTGGCTGATTTGCATGGAGGTGAGGTGAAATACAAATGGACATCGGCTGCAGGTGCCAACTCTGATCTTTCAGCAGGAGACTGGGTGGGAGACAATGTAAAGGAACTGGAGGCACTGTCAGCAACCCAATCTACTATCGCCTGTACTTGTTCTGGCCTCACCATTCGTACAGAAGCATTAGGCCCGACCAAATACCGCTGAAGGTTCTGTCGCCTACTCGCACCTGAGGAAGGTGTTTCACTTGTGCGTGTAGCTGCCACAGATCGACCACGTCCTCTCCCTGCAACAGGAGCTCCAACAGTAGCACCACGACCGGGGCCACGTCCCTTATTTGACGCTCTCCTCATATTTCTCAAATTTAGGATCTTGCCCAAAATGGGTGTTTTTTAAATAACATAATAGAACACCACTATCTAACGCGTGTATTTCACACTGACAGATGCAGCTAAGGCTGCAAAATTCTGTATTTTGCAGAAAATGGGTGTTTTTTTAAACCCAGAATATTATTGCTGTATTTGAAGCTTGTATCTCACACTGACAGATGCAGCCAAGGCCGCAAATTTAGTATTTTGCCCAAAATGGGTGTTTTTTTTAAATAACAGAATAGAACAGCAGTATCTAACGCGTGTATCTCACACTAACAGGTGCCGCCAAGGCCGCAAATTTTGTATTTGGCCCAAAATGGGTGTTTTTTTTTATAACAGAATCGAACAGCAGTATCTAACGTGTGTATCTCACACTGACAGATGCAGCAAAGGCTGCAAATTTAGTTTTTTGCACAAAATGGGTGTTTTTTAATAACAGAATAGAACAACAGTATCTAACGCGTGTATCTGACAATGACAGATGCAGCAAAGGCTGCAAAATACAGTATTTTGCCCAAAATGAGTGTTTTTTTTAATTACAGAATATGACTGCAGTATCTAACGCTTGTATTTCACACTGACAGATGCAACCAGGGCTGTAAAATGTAGTATTTTGCCCAAAAAATTGTGTTTTTTTAATAACAGAATATGGGAGCAGTATATAACGCTTGTATTTCACACTGATAGATGCAACCTGGGCTGTAAAATTTAGTATTTTGCCCAAAAAGGGTGTTTTTTTAATAACAGAATATGACATCAGTATCTAACGCTTGTATTTCACACTGAAGAATGAAACCAGGGCTGTAAAATTTAGTATTTTGCCCAAAAAGGGTGTTTTTTTTAAAACCCAGAAAATTATTGCAGTATTTCAAGCTTAAACTTCACACTGACTAATGCTGCATAGGCCCAAGATGGAGGGTATTGCCAAAAATTGGTATTTTTTAAAACCTAGAAAATTAGTATTAAGTATTTCAAGCTTGTATTTAACAATGACAGATGCAGCAAACGCCGCAAAAAAATGGATTTTGCCCTTAATAACAGAATATGACAGCAGTATATAACGCTTAAATTTCACACGTACAGCTGCAGAAAGGGCTGTAAAATTTAGAATTTTGCCCAAAAAGGGTGTTTTTTAAAACCCAGAAAATTATTGCTGTATTTTAAGCTTAAATTGCACACTTTGCACACTGACTAATGCTGCATAGGCCCCAGATGTATGGAGAAAACGAATTCCAGCTCTTCACAATAAAAGGCTTCTTTATTCCACTTCTTTAAAAACAGACATCAAAAGCAGAGTAGTATGCTGTGACGCGTTTCGGGCTGTTATATCTTAGCCCTTCATCAAGACAACTAAACAAACTTAAAATCTCCTTTATATACACAGTGAGGAACAACCCGGACGATATTTCACAAATCATGATTTCATCTGATGATAATAATATGTGTTGTAATCAGAATGTCTTTGATTTTTCTGAGCTTGTTCTTGTGTCCTCACTGCAGGGAATGTATCGAGAGCCAGAGGATACTCCTGTACAGAATTCTTCTGTTGGTTTCAAAACCTCTAAAAGGGATTTTTATCCCATACAATCGAGGTCCCTGGCCCTCGATAGATTCCAAGACTTAGTGGAGAGAGATCTATGCACTCTTAGGGATCATATCAGAAGTAATGACCATAGGAGAAACCTATCAAAAGAAGAATACACGGCTCTCAAGAGTCTGTCTGATATGAAGGATGTTGTCGTCCGGAGAGCTGATAAGGGGGGAGCGGTGGTGCTGCTAGATAGTGAGATATATAAAACACAAATTGAAAATATGTTAAAAGATAGTGAAGTTTATTTACCTCTGGCAATTACCCCTCTCCCCCAATATCAGTCCGGGCTGTACGACATCCTTCAAGAAGGAGTGCACCTTGGCATCCTATCTGATAAGGAGAGGGATTTTATATGTGTTGAACATCCGAGTACACCCATATTCCATGCTCTTCCGAAGGTGCATAAGGAGGGTTTCCCTCCACCTTTAAGACCGATTGTTGCTGGAATTGGATCGTACTCAGAACGACTGTCAGAATGGGTCGATTCCTTGTTGCAACCTCTTGTACCCCACATACCTGGCTATTTGAGAGATACGTGCAGTGTACTTCAGAATTCCCAACAATTCACATGGGAGAAGGAGTTCATGTGGGTCACTGCAGACATTAACTCTTTGTACACCAATATCCCCCAACACTTGGCAATCTTAGCCTTGACATGGTTTCTAGATACATTTAGCAATTACACCTTGGAACTCCGTAATTATATCTGTGTATGTACTGATTTTTTACTCAAGCATAACTATTTTATGTTTAATGGTTTATACTACCTACAGATATCTGGAGTTTCAATGGGTGCTAAATTTTCGCCTTCAGTGGCAAATGTGTTTATGTCATGGTGGGAAATGAATTTTTTATTTTCGGACCATAATTCATATCTAACATCTCTGAAATGGTATGGGCGCTTTATTGATGACATGTTGTGGGTTTGGCAGGGTGATGCAGAAGTCTTGATGATATTTGTGGATTTTCTGAATGGTTGTATTCCATCGATTAAACTGACTATGACCAGCGATCCCACTTCAATTGTCTTTTTGGACTTAGTATTATCAGCTGATCATATGATCAAAAAAGTTGACACCTGTACCCATCGTAAGGTTACAGCTGGGAATACATTGCTTCATGCATCATCCTGCCATCCCCCACATGTGGCCAAGAATATACCCAAAGGGGAGATGATGAGGGCACGTAGAAATTGCTCATCTTTCGATCTGTTTGAGAAGGAGGCATCTGACATTTCAACCAGGTTACAGATCAGGGGATATTCGAGAGAAAATATTCGAAAAGCCAAGGAATATGCAACTTCGGTGAGCAGAGAGTCACTCATATTTACTCAAGCTTAGAATGCAAATAAAAAGAAAAGAAAAAATAGAGGAAAAAATGATAACATGCGGGTCCGCAGTCGAAATTTGAGCAACCCTGCGACTTTTGTCACTAATTTTAGTGTAGAATATCCCCTTATCTGCAACATTTTACGTAGACATTTCCCGGTTATAGGTTTTGATGAGGGTTGGGGGGACATCGCGGAGGCAGGTATTAGATGCATCGCAAAAAAAGCACCAACTGTAGGACAAAAAGTCAGTCCTAGTTTGTATATGGAAAACGCAGGGTGTGAACCAGTCTGGCTGAGCACGAAAGGAAACTTCAAATGTGGAAGCAAAAAATGCATATGTTGCACATACATGTCAGTGAGTAAAGATATTGCATCTACATCGAACAATAGCATACACAAAATGCGGCAATATATCAACTGTAATACTGAATATGTAATCTATGTCATCACATGCCGTGCTTGTATGCTGCAATATGTGGGATGTACAATCGACCAGCTAAAAATAAGAATTCGGAAGCATCTGAGCGATATCCCACATATTGCAACACGCAATGTCTCAGCGGCCACATCACACTTTGCGGTAGTACATAAGGGCGATACCTCTGCGTTTTGTGTGCAAGGAATTGAGAGAGTCACGGCTCCAATTAGAGGAGGAGACCGTAGGCAAAAATTGTACAGTCGTGAAACATACTGGATGTTTAATTTAGGAACATGTATACCTAGAGGATTGAATAGGAAACATGACCTAACTTTACAATATAAATGAAGTATTTTCTGTCTTTTCTGAAACTGTGGATCACTTCCCACCTGATTGGGGTGTTTCTCTTAGTAATTAACAGGTCAGGAACACCTGATGCTGTTCTGGAGCATGGAAACTGACCAATCAAATGGGAAGGGTTGTTCCTCACTGTGTATAAAAAGGAGATTTTAAGTTTGTTTAGTTGTCTTGATGAAGGGCTAAGATATAACAGCCCGAAACGCGTCACAGCATACTACTCTGCTTTTGAGGTCTGTTTTTAAAGAAGTGGAATAAAGAAGCCTTTTATTGTGAAGAGCTGGAATTCGTTTTCTCTTTTCATTTTGCTCCAGACTGAGTCCAGGTCTGTACATCCGTGCTCTGCTTAGTGTGAGGTGAGAGCTGCAGCAATCTCTACATTTGTCTGCCCCAGATGTATGGTATTGAAAAAAATGGGTGTTTTTTTAAAACCCAGAAAATGATTGCAGTATTATAAGCTTAAATTGCACACAGACAAATGCTGCAAAGGCCACAGATGTAGGTTCTTGCCAAAAATGGGTGATTTTTTTAAACCCAGAATATAATTGCAGTATTTCAAGCTTCTATTTGACTGTCACAAATGCACATATGCTGTGCTGGTGCACGGAACTTGCATAAAATGACTGCTGCCGCCCACCTAACTAACAGACGGATAAAAGTAATTTTTCTGGATCACTGGGCTCAGGGCAGGGTAAAAAGATTGTGCACTGCACCCACACAACTAAATCTAGTAGTGATGAGCGAGCACCAAAGTGTTTGTGTGTTCGGTCCGAACACATCGCAATATTCGTGCGCTCGGCCGAGAACCCGAGTATAATGGAAGTCAATGGGAGGTGACTAGGCACCCCCTGCTCGGATGAGGGGAGGGTGCCTGGTTCATAGGAAAAGGTCTGAAAGTGATGGAAACACCTCTGAAATCGATCAGGAACAGCAGAGGGACCATGTCTGGATGCATCTTGGACACCAATGTCGCTGCTTGCAACCATGTTGTCTGAGTTGTACGCCACTTTTACAGACTGAAAAAAAAAACGCCAAAAACCCCGCACCCACAAAAGAAAAATCCTTTTTAGAGGAAAAATTGTTAGGAAGCATTCTTTCCTGTAGATTTAATTGTATATACAGTGTAAGTGCTGCCAAAAATTACAAGGAAGAAGAGATACAGCCTGTATATTAGTGTTGATCACAAATATTCGAATTTCGAATTTTTATCGCGAATATAGGTAATTCGAAAATTCACGAATATTTAGAATATAGTGATATATATTCGAAATTTCGAATATTCGAGATTTTTTTATTGTGAATTTTCGTAATGCGATTTTTTATCGCAAATTTTTCAATTGCCTAGTAAAAACATGATTCCTCCCTGCTTCTTGCTTGTGGGCCAATGACTCATTGGCCCACAAGCAAGAAGTAGGGAGGAATCATGATTTTAAATGGGAAAAATGATGAATATTCTAAAAAACTAATCTATAGCACTATATTGAATATATTTGTTTTTTAGAATATTCGTAATATTCTAAAACAAGAATATATAGCAAAATGGCGAATATTCGAGAAAAACAAATGTAGAGCAATTTAGCTAATATAGTGCTATAATCTTCTTTGTCTAATAGTTGTAATTTTTTTCTCATCTGAAGTTCAGATTGGAAAAAAATTACAACTATTAAAAAAGAAGATTATTGCACTATATTAGCTAAATTGCTCTATATTCTTTTTTTTTTTCTAATATTCGCTATATTGCTATATATTCTTGTTTTAGAATATTCGTAATATTCTAAAACAAGAATATTTAGCAATATAGTGAATATTCAAAAAAAAAACTTATATAGAGCAATTTAGCTAATATAGTGCAATAATCTTCTTTGTCTAATAGTTGTAATTTTTTTCTCATCTGAAGAAAAAAATTACAACTATAAAAAAAAGATTATAGCACTATATTAGCTAAATTGCTCTACATTAGTTTTTTTCGAATATTCGCTATATTGCTATATATTCTTGTTTTAGAATATTACGAATATTCGAAAAAACAAATATATTAGATATAGTGCTATGACTCATTGGCCCACAAGCAAGAAGCAGAGAGGAATCATGGTTTTGCTCGGCAATTGAAAAATTAGAAAATTCAAAATTCGAAAATTCGCATATTACGCGATCATTACCTTGTTGATTTTTTGAGTAAAAAAATTGCAGAATATAACGAATATTCGAATTTGCGAATATTCGCCGAATATTCTACGAAATATTTTCAAAATATTGCGAATTCGAATATGACTACTGCCGCTCATCACTACTGTATATCACAAAAAGGAGGGCATCATTCACATGGTGCTACAATTGTTCAGGTAGTGGGACTCCTACACTCATAAAGCCTATGCACTAAGTGAAAGGGCTGCCAAAAATTAAGGAACTGGCACTCCAATGCACCCTTTATTACACATAAAGGAGGGCATCATACACACCCTTTAAAAATTATCATTGATGGCCTGCTGGTGACCCTCAAAAACATTAGGAGCAAGGGCCTGCTGACCTAAACACCTAAGAAGTTAATTGACCCGGTCAGCACAGGCTACCAAGAAAGAATGACCAATTTCTAATCGTAGTGTTCCTTTGGGTTCCAGAGAACGTTACGTAGCAGAGTTAGCGCAGGGAATGGCGGTCAGCACAGGCTACCAACAAAGAATGACCAATTTCTAATTTTAATGTTCCTTTGGGTTCCAGAGAGCGTCACATAGCAGAGTTAGCGCAGGGAATGGTGGTCAGCATTTGTTGCCTCTTTACATTATGGAACTGTACCACAATTACAAGCTGCTATCTGACCATCTTGGGATTCTATTGTATACCCCAAAAAAGATCTAGGGAAAGTGGCACATACAATGAAAAAAGGGAATACAATTGTAATTCCTCCAGGCCAAAATGTGAAAGGGTCTAATATCTCCTGAAAAGGCATCTGCAAAGGAGAGAGGAGAAAAGCCTGACATTTTTTTAAAAAAAACATTGACATTTTTACCCCTGGGCCACTATATAAAAACCAAAATCCTGTTAAAAACACATGCGTGAAAGATTCACCACTGAAGGAAACCAAATTATGTTTCCTTTCAAGTCTGAAACATAGAAAATAATATACCATGTCAGCTGACCCCCAAAAAATTGGAGGTGAGGGCCTACAGCTGAGCAGACCGTATGAAACATTGGAGTGAGGGCCTACAGCTGAGCAGACCATATGAAACATTGTAGTGAGAGCCTACAGCTGAGCAGACCGTATGAAACATTGGAGTGAGGGTCTACAGCTGAGCAGACCGTATGAAACATTGTAGTGAGAACCTACAGCTGAGCAGACCGTATGAAAAATTGGAGTGAGGGCCTACAGCTGAGCAGACCATATGAAACATTGGAGTGAGGGCCTACAGCTGAGCAGACCATATGAAACATTGTAGTGAGAGCCTACAGCTGAGCAGACCGTATGAAATATTGGAGTGAGGGCCTAAAGCTGAGCAGACCGTAAGAAACATTGTACTGAGAGCCTACAGCTGAGCAGACCGTATAAAACATTGTAGTGAGGGCCTACAGCTGAGCATACCGTATAAAACATTGTAGTGAGAGCCTATAACTGAGCAGACCATATGAAACATTGGAGTGAGGGTCTACAGCTGAGCAGACCGTATGAAACATTGTAGTGAGAGCCTACAGCTGAGCATACCATATGAAACATTGGAGTGAGGGCCTACAGCTGAGCATACCATATGAAACATTGGAGTGAGGGCCTACAGCTGAGCAGACCGTATGAAACATTGTACTGAGAGCCTACAGCTGAGCAGACCATATAAAACATTGTAGTGAGGGTCTACAGCTGAGCATACCGTATAAAACATTGTAGTGAGAGCCTATAGCTGAGCAGACCATATGAAACATTGGAGTGAGGGTCTACAGCTGAGCAGACCGTATGAAACATTGTAGTGAGAGCCAACAGCTGAGCATACCATATGAAACATTGGAGTGAGGGCCTACAGCTGAGCATACCGTATGAAACATTGGAGTGAGAGCCTACAGCTGAACATAGGAAGATATGCGACGTTTCCAGCCATTGGAATTCCATCCTCCATATGTTGGACCGTCTATACGAACAGAGAAAGATCATAAACGATTTCTTGATGATCCAAGCGGATAGGAGTACTCCCCTGTGTAACTTTGATGTCAGCCAATGGCAGCTCATGCGTGATACCTGCCATTTGCTCAGGCCCTTTGAGGAGGCCACGTTATTTGCCAGTCGCCAGGACTACGGGATGAACAATGTCATTCCCCTGATTCATGTCCTGGAACAGATGCTGGTAAATCTGGCTGGTCAGGGCACTGGAGATGTGGAGCCTATATCTCACAGCCACACGAGACCTGTGGGGGCTGAACTGCATGAGAAGGAGGAGGAAGACATTGGAGCACAAGCAATGTGTAGCAAAATGGGTGGTTTTTCTACACAGGTGACAGGAGAGGAGGAGCAGGACCATCCAGAAGAGCTACAGGGCGATGAGGAAGATGAGGCAGAGGACCCAGACACACTGTGGCAGTATGCAGTGGAAATGGAGGCAGGTAGTCCCTCTGAGTCCCTTGCATAAATGGCCCGATGCATGCTCACTTGCTTGCGTAGTGACAGACGAATTGTCACCATTCGGCAGAGGGATGACTTCTGGCTCTCCACCTTAGTGAACTCTCACTACTGGTCCAAAATGGGGGCCTTTTTTACACCTGCTGAGAGGGAGGACAAACTGAACTAATATAGAGACATCCTATGTAGTGAGTTGGCTGCTGCCTATTAGTGATGGACGAACATCGGCCTGGACGGTTCGCGAACGCGATCAAATGTTTGCGAACCGCAAGTTCGAGACGGGCCCAATTCACTTTAATGGCAGGCGAAGCTGAAAAACCTTCAATTCATATTTGCAGCCACCAAATACTTAGTAGAAGTGTACAAATAGTCCCACAACATAGACGGTGACATACTAGAGGGGGATCAATGAAAGAATTCCAACAAAAAATATGTATCTTAATCAGGAGACTTTTTATGCGTCTAAGAGGTAAATTGTCTAAAATGTGCCCTGTTGGAGCCTAGAAAATTTATATTTTGGGCCACGGGAGTACTTGCCTTAAAAATTAGGCATTTACCTGACATAAAAGAAATTCTGATTATATGGCTCGAGGTACATTATGCGGTCAATGGATAAAAATTTAGCTGTAGGCTTCTGGACTACAGGCCCCAAACATTAGGCATTCACCGGACAGAAAAGATCAAGTGATTATGTGGCCAGAGGTATATTACATGGTTAATGGATATCAATTTTACAGCAGGCCAGTGTACTACAGTCCCCAAAAATTATGCATTCAGCGTACATAAAAGAACAAATAAGTAAGTGGCTGAAGGTAGATTACACGGTCATTGGATACCAATTTTCCAGCAGGCCAGTGTACTACAGGCCCCAAAAATTATGCATTTTGAGTACATAAAAGAACAAGAAAGTATGTGGCTGGAGGTCTATTAGATGGTCAATGGATATCAATTTTACTGCAGGCCAGTACAAATATAGGTCAAATACATATGTTTAAAAGAACTAAAAATAAAAAATTGGATTAAAAACATGGCTAACGAAATTTCCCCTCTTGAAAAAACCTCTAATGATAATAATTGAAATTCGATAACATGTGGTCGTCACTGGTGTTGAATTCCTCCAAGGCAGCATCAATTATTTATTCAGCGTACATAAAAGAACAAGTAAGTAAGTGGCTGGAGGTAGATTACACAGTCATTGGATATCAATTTTCCAGAAGGCCAGTGTACTACAGGCCCCAAAAATTATGCATTCAGCGTACATAAAAAAACAAGTAAGTATGTGGCTGAAGGTAGATTACACGGTCATTCGATACCAATTTTCAAGCAGGCCAGTGTACTACAGGCCCAAGAAATTATGCATTCAGAGTACATAAAAGAACAAGAAAGTATGTGGCTGGAGGTCTATTAGATGGTCAATGGATATCAATTTTGAAGGCCAGTACAAATAAAGGTCAAATACATATGTTTAACCACCTCCGGACCGCTGTACGCACAGACGCGTCCTGGAGGTGGTTGATTCATTCCTCCTGGACGCGCCGGCGCGTCCTCTCGCGAGACGCGAGATTTCCTGTGAACGCGCGCACACAGGCGCGCGCGCTCACAGGAACGGAAGGTAAGAGAGTTGATCTCCAGCCTGCCAGCGGCGATCGTTCGCTGGCAGGCTGGAGATGTGTTTTTTTTAACCCCTAACAGGTATATTAGACGCTGTTTTGATAACAGCGTCTAATATACCTGCTACCTGGTCCTCTGGTGGTCCCATTTGTTTGGATCGACCACCAGAGGACACAGGTAGCTCAGTAAAGTCCCACCAAGCACCACTACACTACACTACACCCCCCCCCGTCACTTATTAACCCCTTATTAGCCCTGATCACCCCTAATCACCCCTGATCACCCCATATAGACTCCCTGATCACCCCCCTGTCATTGATTACCCCCCTGTCATTGATCAACCCCCTGTAAAGCTCCATTCAGATGTCCGCATGATTTTTACGGATCCACTGATAGATGGATCGGATCCGCAAAACGCATCCGGACGTCTGAATGAAGCCTTACAGGGGCATGATCAATGACTGTGGTTATCACCCCATATAGACTCCCTGATCACCCCCCTGTCATTGATTACCCCCCTGTAAAGCTCCATTCAGACGTCCGCATGATTTTTACGGATCCACTGATAGATGGATCGGATCCGCAAAACGCATCCGGACGTCTGAATGAAGCCTTACAGGGGCATGATCAATGACTGTGGTGATCACCCCATATAGACTCCCTGATCACCCCCCTGTAAAGCTCCATTCAGATGTCCGCATGATTTTTACGGATCCACTGATAGATGGATCGGATCCGCAAAACGCATCCGGACGTCTGAATGAAGCCTTACAGGGGCATGATCAATGACTGTGGTTATCACCCCATATAGACTCCCTGATCACCCCCCTGTCATTGATTACCCCCCTGTCATTGATTACCCCCCTGTAAAGCTCCATTCAGACGTCCGCATGATTTTTACGGATCCACTGATAGATGGATCGGATCCGCAAAACGCATCCGGACGTCTGAATGAAGCCTTACAGGGGCATGATCAATGACTGTGGTTATCACCCCATATAGACTCCCTGATCACCCCCCTGTCATTGATTACCCCCCTGTAAAGCTCCATTCAGACGTCCGCATGATTTTTACGGATCCACTGATAGATGGATCGGATCCGCAAAACGCATCCGGACGTCTGAATGAAGCCTTACAGGGGCATGATCAATGACTGTGGTGATCACCCCATATAGACTCCCTGATCACCCCCCTGTCATTGATTACCCCCCTGTCATTGATCACCCCCCCTGTAAAGCTCCATTCAGACGTCCGCATGATTTTTACGGATCCACTGATAGATGGATCGGATCCGCAAAACGCATCCGGACGTCTGAATGAAGCCTTACACGGGCGTGATAAATGACTGTGGTTATCACCCCATATAGACTCCCTGATCACCCCCCTGTCATTGATCACCCCCCTGTCATTGATCACCCCCCTGTCATTGATCACCCCCCTGTCATTGATCACCCCCCTGTAAGGCTCCATTCAGACATTTTTTTTTGGCCCAAGTTAGCGGAATTATTATTTTTTTTTCTTACAAAGTCTCATATTCCACTAACTTGTGACAAAAAATTAAATCTCACATGAACTCCCCATACCCCTCACGGAATCCAAATGCGTAAAATTTTTTAGACATTTATATTCCAGACTTCTTCTCACGCTTTAGGGCCCCTAGAATGCCAGGGCAGTATAAATACCCCACATGTGACCCCATTTCGGAAAGAAGACACCCCCCAGGTATTCCGTGAGGGGCATATTGAGTCCATGAAAGATTGAAATTTTTGTCCCAAGTTAGCGGAACGGGAGACTTTGTGAGAAAAAAATAAAAAATATCAATTTCCGCTAACTTGTGCCAAAAAAAAAAAATTTCGATGAACTCGCCATGCCCCTCATTGAATACCTTGGGGTGTCTTCTTTCCAAAATGGGGTCACATGTGGGGTATTTATACTGCCCTGGCATTCTAGGGGCCCCAAAGCGTGAGAAGAAGTCTGGTATCCAAATGTCTAAAAATGCCCTCCTAAAAGGAATTTGGGCCCCTTTGCGCATCTAGGCTGCAAAAAAGTGTCACACATCTGGTATCGCCGTACTCAGGAGAAGTTGGGGAATGTGTTTTGGGGTGTCATTTTACATATACCCATGCTGGGTGAGATAAATATCTTGGTCAAATGCCAACTTTGTATAAAAAAATGGGAAAAGTTGTCTTTTGCCAAGATATTTCTCTCACCCAGCATGGGTATATGTAAAAAGACACCCCAAAACACATTCCCCAACTTCTCCCGAGTACGGAGATACCAGATGTGTGACACTTTTTTGCAGCCTAGGTGGGCAAAGGGGCCCATATTCCAAAGAGCACCTTTAGGATTTCACTGGTCATTTACCTACTTACCACACATTAGGGCCCCTGGAAAATGCCAGGGCAGTATAACTACCCCACAAGTGACCCCATTTTGGAAAGAAGGACACCCCAAGGTATTCCGTGAGGGGCATGGCGAGTTCCTAGAATTTTTTATTTTTTGTCACAAGTTAGTGGAAAATGATGATTTTTTTTTTTTTTTTTTTTTTTTTTCATACAAAGTCTCATATTCCACTAACTTGTGACAAAAATAAAAACTTCCATGAACTCACTATGCCCATCAGCGAATACCTTGGGGTCTCTTCTTTCCAAAATGGGGTCACTTGTGGGGTAGGTATAATGCCCTGGTATTTTAGGGGCCCAAATGTGTGGTAAGGAGTTTGAAATCAAATTCTGTAAAAAATGACGAGTGAAATCCGAAAGGTGCTCTTTGGAATATGGGCCCCTTTGCCCACCTAGGCTGCAAAAAAGTGTCACACATCTGGTATCTCCGTACTCAGGAGAAGGTGGGGAATGTGTTTTGGGGTGTCATTTTACATATACCCATGCTGGGTGAGATAAATATCTTGGTCAAATGCCAACTTTGTATAAAAAAATGGGAAAAGTTGTCTTTTGCCAAGATATTTCTCTCACCCAGCATGGGTATATGTAAAAAGACACCCCAAAACACATTCCCCAACTTCTCCTGAGTACGGAGATACCACATGTGTGGCACTTTTTTGCAGCCTAGGTGGGCAAAGGGGCCCATATTCCAAAGAGCACCTTTTGGATTTCACTGGTCATTTACCTACTTACCACACATTAGGGCCCCTGGAAAATGCCAGGGCAGTATAACTACCCCACAAGTGACCCCATTTTGGAAAGAAGACACCCCAAGGTATTCCGTGAGGGGCATGGCGAGTTCCTAGAATTTTTTATTTTTTGTCACAAGTTAGTGGAAAATGATGATTTTTTTTATATATTTTTTTTTTCATACAAAGTCTCATATTCCACTAACTTGTGACAAAAAATAAAAACTTCCATGAACTCACTATGCCCATCAGCGAATACCTTGGGGTCTCTTCTTTCCAAAATGGGGTCACTTGTGGGGTAGTTATACTGCCCTGGCATTCTAGGGGCCCAAATGTGTGGTAAGGAGTTTGAAATCAAATCTTGTAAAAAATGACGAGTGAAATCCGAAAGGTGCTCTTTGGAATATGGGCCCCTTTGCCCACCTAGGCTGCAAAAAAGTGTCACACATCTGGTATCTCCGTATTCAGGAGAAGTTGGGGAATGTGTTTTGGGGTGTCTTTTTACATATACCCATGCTGGGTGAGAGAAATATCTTGGCAAAAGACAACTTTTCCCATTTTTTTATACAAAGTTGGCATTTGACCAAGATATTTATCTCACCCAGCATGGGTATATGTAAAATGACACCCCAAAACACATTCCCCAACTTCTACTGAATACGGAGATACCAGATGTGTGACACTTTTTTGCAGCCTGGGTGGGCAAAGGGGCCCACATTCCAAAGAGCACCTTTCGGATTTCACTCGTCATTTTTTACAGAATTTGATTTCAAACTCCTTACCACACATTTGGGCCCCTAGAATGCCAGGGCAGTATAACTACCCCACAAGTGACCCCATTTTGGAAAGAAGAGACCCCAAGGTATTTCGTGATGGGCATAGTGAGTTCATGGAAGTTTTTATTTTTTGTCACAAGTTAGTGGAATATGAGACTTGTAAGAAAAAAAAAAAAAAAAAAAAAAATCATCATTTTCCGCTAACTTGTGACAAAAAATAAAAAGTTCTATGAACTCACTATGCCCATCAGCGAATACCTTAGGGTGTGTACTTTCCGAAATGGGGTCATTTGTGGGGTGTTTGTACTGTCTGGGCATTGTAGAACCTCAGGAAACATGACAGGTGCTCAGAAAGTCAGAGCTGCTTCAAAAAGCGGAAATTC
Organism: Bufo bufo; assembly: GCF_905171765.1. Classification (NCBI taxonomy): domain Eukaryota; kingdom Metazoa; phylum Chordata; class Amphibia; order Anura; family Bufonidae; genus Bufo; species Bufo bufo. Next base: position 827,374,794 of record NC_053389.1, read on the forward strand.
ACATTTTGTACCATAGTTTGTAAACGCTATAACTTTTACCCAACCATTTTTTTTTTACCCAAACATTTTTTTTTTATCAAAGACATGTAGAACAATAAATTTAGAGCAAAATTTATATATGGATGTCATTTTTTTTGCAAAATTTTACAACTGAAAGTGAAAAATGTCATTTTTTTGCAAAAAAATCGTTAAATTTCGATTAATAACAAAAAAAGTAAAAATGTCAGCAGCAATGAAATACCACCAAATGAAAGCTCTATTAGTGAGAAGAAAAGGAGGTAAAATTCATTTGGGTGGTAAGTTGCATGACCGAGCAATAAATGGTGAAAGTAGTGTAGGTCAGAAGTGTAAAAAGTGGCCTGGTCTTTCAGGGTGTTTAAGCACTGGGGGCTGAGGTGGTTAAAATAACTAAAAATAGAAAATTGGATTAAAAACATGGCTAACGAAATCACCCCTCTTGAAAAAAAAACTAATGATAATAGTTGAAACATGTGGTTGTCACAGGTGTTGAATTCCTCCGAGGCCCAAAACATTAGGCATTCAATGGACAGAAAAGGCCTTTTATGCCAATCTATTTACCTAAGAAAGGGACCAATATTTTTTCTGGGTGTTGGCAGATCTTTGTGGGCTAGCATGAGGAAAATTAATTAAACGTGGTCGTCATAGGTGTTGAATTCCTCCAAGATCTATGCCTCATTCATTTTTAGAAATGTGAGGTAGTCCACACTGTTGTGAGCTAGGTGACTGCTCTTATCGGTCACAATTCCCCCTGCTGCGCTGAACATATTTTCGGACAGGACACTGGACGAGGGGCAAGCCAATAGTTCCATTTCAGAGCGTCCGCATCGGCCGTTAACCCGATTTAGTCTGACACCTATCGGTCTAGGCGTTCCGTGAGGCTGGATCCGGAGGGCGGCTGTCGATGGGTTGGTTGCAAGAATGATCTCATGTCCGAAGTGACCAACACATCTTCAAACCGCCCTCTTCTTGCATGCGCTGTTGGATTGGTAACCACAACTGTTTCTCTGTGAGTGGAAATTCCTCTGCCATCTCCCACAAAAGCAGAATGCATTTCTCGAAGCAAGGCCTGGAAGTGCTGCATTCTGACAGCCCTCTGTGATGCTGGTAACATGTCTGCCATTTTGTGTCTGTACCGGGGGTCTAAGTACGCTGCCACCCAGTACTGGTCCTTGATCTTTATGCTTTTTATACGAGGGTCCCTCTTCAAACACTGTAGCATGAAGGCCCCCTTTTGCACTAAACTGGAGTGGAGTGGCCTGGCTCCTGCTCATCATGCAGGATAATGTCATCCTCGGTCTCCTCCCCCCCAGCCACGGACAACAACAGGGATCCCAGAAACGTTTAAAGAATGCTCTTCTTGCTCCTCCTCCGTTCCGGCACTATCCTCCTCTGATTCCTCTTCAGGAATTCCCCCTGGGAATTCATTCAGCATTGCGACTTCCTCATCTTCCTGCTCCAACTTCTCGACAGCTTGATCAATGACATGACGCAATGCACGCTCCAGAAAGAAGGCATAAGGTACGATGTCACTGAAGGCACCCTGGCTGCTACTGACCAGTTTGGTGATCTCATCAAATGGATGCAGAAGTCTGCATGTGTCGTGCATGAGCAGCCACTGGTGCAGTGAAAAAAAAAACAAGCTCCCCAGAACCTGTCCTGCCGCATAGATCATACATGTAGTCGTTAACTGCACGTTTATGCTGGAGTAGCCAATCAAGCATATACAAGGTGGAGTTCCATCGCGTCAGGCAGTCACAAATCAGATGTCTGAAGGCGAGCCATGGCCGTGTTAGATCTTCTAAAATGGCCAGAGATTTTCCTGGCCTGCCGCAACACGTTGTGGACCCCGGGGCATTTGGTATCGAATCGCTGCATGACTAAGTTCAGTGTGTATTTTTGCCCTGTTTCAGTGCGCTCAGCAGATTGACACCGTTGTCGCACACCACTTTACCAACTGTCAAATTGAGTGGGGTTAGCCACTGATCGGCCTGTGACCACAAAGCATAAAGGAGTGCAGGACCGGTGTGGCTCTTGGCTTCCAGGCACAACAACCGCAGCACAGCATGGCAACATCTCACCTGGCATGTCAAATAGGTTCTGGGGAGCTTGGGGGGCGCAGCAGAAGAGGCGGTAGCAGTGGAAAAGGAGGAGTCAGCCGAGGAGGAGACGGAGGATGGAGTAGGAGGAGGAGAAGAAGAGGCAGGCCTGCATACAATCCGTGGCGGTAACACCAAATCCACACGGGTGTCACGTGTTGCATGCTTGACAGCCGTCAGAAGGTTCACCCAATGGGCAGTAAAAGATACATTCACTTGCCACTTAATGTGGCCATATTGCTCCGGGAAGCCCTTCCGGGAGAAATATTTCCTTCCGGGGGACCTACGATTGTGGTGTGCCAATGTCCACAAAGTTTTTAAAGGCTTCCGAGTCCACCAGTTTATATGGCAGTACTTGGCAGGCTAGCAGTTCTGACAAGCCAGCGGTCAGCCGTTGGGCAAGAGGGTTATCCGGGGTCATCATCTTTTTTATCTCTAACATTTGGGGCACGGAAGCCTGTCTTTTGCCAGATGAACGCAACGACGGCACGGTGGAAGGTAGAGTGGAGGACAAATCGGAGGATAATGAGCAAATGGCAAAACTATTGTCAGCAGCGGATACCTTAAAAAAGCCCACACTGCAGAGCCATGTGCAGGCGTCCTGGGAGTGCCTGATGTGACCGTGCATGGTGGATGGCTCGTTCCAGATACAGTACATTAGCAGTCTGCTTTTTGCCTCCTGTGCACTGTAAGTTCAGCCTGCTTCTCCTCCTTCTTCTCACTATCTGCTGCTCTGTCTCTCCCTCTGAACTCCCCTCCTCTTCTTCTCTTGTGGTCACCCACGTGACGTCCATAGACACGTCATCATCATCCCCTTCACCACCACTGACATTAGAGATCTCGGAGTAGGCAGTAACAGCGGGGACCACCATCCTTGGGCTGATCTGGGTACTGTTGTCAGACTGCTGGGTGGCAACCGTTGATACCTACTCTTCCTGATCCGATGCCAAGAATGGCTGCACATAGGTATGGTCTTGTAATGGATGGGAAAACAATTCCTCTGACTCGAGCAGAGGGGATATGGTGGTGGTGGTGATGATGTCTTTGGGGGTGCACACTACAGAGAGTGAAGAGAGTGCAGATAAGGAGGATGAGGAGGGTGCTGAAGTGGAAGGCTGAGTGAGCCACTCAACCAAGTCTGGTGCGTCCCTTGATGTAATCGAATGCACCTTCTGCAACTTCCCACTTAGGCTCCGGCCTGGTGCAACTGCCCGGCCCCTACCACCCCTGCGGAATTGCCTGCCTCTTCCTCTGCCTGTCATTTTCAAAATGACCCTGTGACAAAAGTCCCTATAGAAGAAAAGTATTTGTGGAAGAAGATATATCACACCCCTGATTTAATAAAAAAAAATTGGGGGGGGGGGGGGGCAACTGGTATATCACACCAGTAGAAATTATTTGTTCCAATAGCATTTTTCACTCTGTGTAGCTGCGGTAACGCAGTAAACCACATACAAATGCTGCACTACCCAAATGCAATATATAGAAAGTATATGAATTGTATATAACACACCTGTTTCAATCAGTTTTTTTGGGGGGCAACTGGTATATCACACCAGTAGAAATTATTTGTACCAATAGCATTTGTCACTATCTGTAGCTGCGGTAACGCAGCAAAACCGCAAACAAATGCTGCACTAACCAAATGCACTATATAGAAAGTATATAATTGGTATGGAACACCAGTAGAAATGATTTGTTCCAATAGAGTTTGTCACTCTGTGTTGCTGCGGTATATTATTTGTATATCACATGCCTGGTTCAATTTGTTTTTTGGGGGGCAGCTGGTATATCACACCAGTAGAAATTATTTGTTCCAATAGCGTTTGTCACTCTGTGTAGCTGCGGTAACGCAGCAAAACCGCAAACAAATGCTTTAATACCTAAATGCACTATATAGAAAGTATATTATTGGTATATAACACCCCTGCTTCTATCAGTTTTTTTGGGGGGGCAACTGGTTAATCACACCAGTAGAAATTATTTGTTGAAATAGCGTTTGTCCCTCTGTGTGGCTGCAGTATCGCAGCAGAACCGCACACAACTGCTGCACAATGCAAGTGCACTATAATATACTTTCTATGTTAGAAAGTATATTATAAGTATATTATACCTATCGATAGCACATCTATACCAGACCTTAAAAGGACTTTTGTGGCCCTATTAGCTAGCGTTTTGTGTCCCTAACAGCCTGTCCCTGCTCCACACAGCAACCTCTCCCTACACTGACAAAAGACTGAATGAAAAATGGTGCCCAGATCAGGTTTATTTATAAGGTAGGGGGTATGTCCATGTGCTGAAACGTCTCAATTGGCTGTCCTGTACCACCTGATGGATGTGTCATGGGTCAAAGTTCTTCACAATGTAAAAGAATATGGCACCAGCGGACATCGCCATATGTTCACCCTTTCTGCGAACTGCGAACGAGCAAAGTTTGTGGCGAAATTACCGCCGGGCGAACCGCAAGCCCATCTCTAATCTGGAATATGCAGTTCAGTTCTGGGCACCAGTTCATAGGAAGGATGCTCTGCAGCTAGAAAACGTACAGAGGAGAGCGACTAAACTGATAAGGGGCATGGAGGGTCTTAGTTAAGAGGAATAATTCAAAGAACTGCATTTATTTAGTCTTGATAAGAGGCGTCTGAGGGGGGACATGATTAACCTAAACAAATATATAAATGGGCCATACAAAAAATATGGTGAAAAACTGTTTCATGTAAAATCTCCTCGAAAGACAAGGGGGCGCTGTTCAGTCTCCAGAAGCGTCAAATATTCTTTACTGTAAGATCTGCGAATCTGTGGAATAGACTTCCTCAGGACGTGGTCACAGCAGGAACAGGGGACAGTTTTAAAAATGGTATTAGATGAATTCTTAAACTTAAATTTCATTAATGCTTATGAAAATGTGCAGAAATCTGAGTCTCTATGCACCTATGTAGCACAAATTGAGTATAATAATGATACTGTTGGGTATATTAGGTACATGAGATACATTTTATAACTAGCAGCCCTTGGGTTATAATTAGAGATGAGCGAATCTAAGTTGACAAAGTGGAATTCGATCCAAATTCCAGGAAAAAATTCAATTTGTCCCGAAGTTGAATTTCCTCACGCTTCGTGGTAACGAATCACATTTTTTCTAAAATGAATGCTGCACATGTTACAAAGTGAAAGTAAGAAGCGCGGGAACAAAGGATCACCCACAATGCCATGCATCCAGCCAGCCAGCCAATAAGCAGCTAGCCAGCCCCTGTGATGTCACAGTCCTATAAAAAGTCTCCTCATGCCCGGTCTCCCCCATTTTACTGTGAACTTAGTGCAGGGAGAGACGTTACAGGCACTAGGGACAGTGTTTAGAAGAGACTTTATTCGCCAAATATTACTATCGACCAGTTCAGGGAAAGATTATTCATAGTGTAGGGATATAATAAGGAGGCATTATCCACTTTGTAGGTAGAGAGCAGGGACCAATAGGAGAGTGTACAGACTGGGTGATAGGAGCGATTCTATTACACCTTGCTGCACTAATTGGGGTTATTAAAAGTGATCTATTACTACAGATTTTAGGTTTTTTAAACAGTAATTGCAGTAATCCTAGCATCTGTTATTTGGGTGAAAGTGCGGTCTGATACAACCAGTTTTGTGGTATATTTAGTTTATATATAAGTACTTGTGGTCTGGCATGCTGTACGGGTGAAGAAAGAATGCTCCTCAGGCTTAAGAAAAAAAATAAACGATACTAGAGGTGATCACACCTTATAGGCCGAGAACATATAACCCGAAAAGGATTAGCCACCAAGGCCACCGTTCACCAAAGTAGAACACTTCTCTACACACTTTTAGGGTGGTCAAATTCTTTTACACTTAATCCGATGCCTGTATCAGTAGTTGCGGAGTTGGTGTGAAATAGCGGCCTGATACTACACATTTCAGTTATTTGATCAGTTATTAATATAATTTTTTGTCAGCCAGACACTGATTTGATACTGAACATTTTAGGGTATTCAAATTCTTTTACACTTAATTTGATGCATCAATCAGTAGTTGCGGAGTTGGTGTGAAATTGCGGCTTGACACTATTGCTCTTTTACCCTTGCAGTTCATATTACAGTACAGTATATCCGACAGACAGGTGAGGAGGACATATTCGCTGCTTCCTCCTGTAGGCAGGCAAGTAGCCATGATGAGAGTCACGTAGGAGCTGGTGTTGCGAGCCGTCAGGCACGTGGCCCCGAGACTGGTGAGGGTGACATCAATGACATGCAGACAGTGGTGGATAATGATGTGGCCGATCGTACGTTGGGAGCTCATGCGATTTCTCATGCTATTCCCACCCTCATCACTTTGTGACTGGGCCACTGTGTTGACGACTCATGCAATTCCCACCCTCATTACTGTGTGACATGGCCACTGTGTTGATGACTCATGCAATTCATCATGCAATTCCCACCCTCAATCAGCTGACAACAGTGAAAAAGAAGTGCGCTTCTTCTTGACGCTAACATTGACCTGTAAGGCTGAGTTCATACTTGAGTTATTTGGTCAGTTTTGGCCCCGTAACTACCCAAATAAGTAAATTGTGCAGTGATTCTAAGAGTGACACCTGTCATCTGCATGTCATACTGACTCACAGTATTATTTCACTACCACAGCAGACTCCTTATGTGAGTTACTGCAAGGAACAGTGTTCTACACCACTATAAAGGTTCTCTGCAGCCAGAAAATAGACGTTTTTTTTATGCGATTCATCACACATAAATTTTGATCGAATCAAATCTTTTTGGGGGCTTCTGCAAACCATCTGAATCGACTTTTTTTTTAAAATTTGCTCATCTCTAGTTATGATATATACTTATATTGATAGACAGACAAAACCAGATACCAAAAATGTATTTCTCATGGTTTATGTTGTTATAAAACCAATACGGTCCTAAAACTCGTTATATGAAGAGCAACACAGTGTACATCTATAATTTATACATTAGAACTGATCTTTAAAAGCAGCCCCACCACTTCAAGTCCTGTTCTTGAGTTACCTTTTTATAGGAAAACTGAGGGAATCGATATTGGAGGAATGTCCGACATAAACAAAATGGATAAAATCTGTTAATCGTTGATGGTGTGACAGATGGCTGTTCATAACTATGAGAGATGTTCTGCAGACATGGAACTTATAAATTTACAGGTGACATCTGAGTTGAGTTGTCCCATTTTTTTTGAGAGGGAGGAGTGAGGGGTGGGGAGTACAAAGTTTTGAATAAAAATGGAAAAAGAAATGTGGGTTTGTTTTCTTAATTTTAGACTTTACACAGTTAACCATAAGGCATATATAGAATAAAATCTTTATTCTGTGGATCAGTATGATTACAGTGATATCCAATGTATCTGGTAATTTTATGCTTTACTAATTCTACACAATAAAAACAATATATTATTGTTTTTTTTAAACTGTTTGTGCCTGACCATCACCTGAGAACCACAACTGTTTGAATATGTCTGTGAAGGTTCTCATTTATCCGAGTCATGGTATATCTGTAAAGAATAAATTAAGGCAACTGGACTTACTGTAGATTTCTTGAAAATGTTTCACTCGTTCTTCCAATGAGCTTTCTCAATTCTGAGTGACTGTAAAAGAATTCTCTGGGAATAAATATGTAACTGAATCAACGCAAGAATATGGTTATCCCATATGTAGCTGGGGTGTCTGAGAAACTCCAAAGGATTTTTAATAAACATCACATCCCTGTCTGCTTTAAACCCAGCAACACACTGAGGCAACAACTGGTTCACCCATAAGACCCAACGCCTAAACACAAGATGGACAACATTGTGTACGCAGTCCAGTGCAATGAGGAATGCTCAGAACTGTATATCGGCGAAACAAAACAACAACTACATCAGCGTATGGCTCAGCATAGAAGAGCCAAAACCTCTGGTCAAGATTCAGCCGTGTACTTACATCTAAAAGAAACAGGTCACATCTTTGAAGACAGTCAAGTACGTGTTTTGGATAGGGAAGCCGATTGGTACAAACGAAGTGTGAAGGAGGCCATCTACGTAAAAATGGAGAATCCAAGCTTGAATAGAGGCGGGGTTGGTTAGACATCTATTGTCTGCCACATACAATGCTGTCTTGACACCTTTTTCTGGGAGGTCATTATCACCTATTGACTCCAAATAGGATAATGGAATCAACACCTTTGACCTCATGCTGGGTATAATGACCAGATGTTGATTCAGTTACATATTTATTCCCAGAGAATTCTTGTACAGTCATTTAGAATTGAGAAAGCTCGTTGAAAGAACGAGTGAAACGTTTTCAAGAAATCTGCAGTAAGTCCAGTTGCCTTGATTTATTCTTTACAGATGCTACTGTTTGAAGGCTTGTTTTCTCAGATGTAGAAAATACATGTTCTGTTAAAAAAATAAAAAAAATCATATGACTATGCAAAAGTAATAGAGAAAAATATATATTGTGGCTCTTGGAAAGTGGGGAGTGAAAGGTTTAAGATTATGCTACAGAATCTCTAGTGAAGACACAGTGTTCTGTTAAACAAACTTTTGAGATATTTCCTGTACGGCTTTCCTAATGTCTTTATTTCTCAGGCTGTATATAATGGGGTTTATAAAAGGAGTAAAGACAGTATATAGAAGAGATAGGATTTTACTTATGGAGAGCGTTAGGCCTTTTGTTGGGGCGACATAAACACTGAACATAGTCCAGTAGAATATGGAGACCACAATGAGGTGGGAGCTACAAGTGGAGAAGGCTTTCTGTCTACCAGTACTGGATGGGATCTTTAAGACTGATTTAACAATACACGTATAAGACACTATAATGATTGTGGTTGGAATGAAGATGGTTACAATACTTAGTAAATACATCTCCATATGAAGAATAAAGGTGTCAGAACATGCAAGGTCTAGTAAGGTGAGAAAATCACAGAATAAATGGTCAATGACATTTAGGCCACAAAAATCTAGCTTTGCAATTTTTATGATGTAAAGCAAAACACTAGAAAACCCAAGAAACCAACAAACGATTGTCAAAATCACGCAATGTCCACTTTGCATGATAGAAGTATAACGGAGGGGATTACAAATGGCCACATATCTGTCATAAGACATCACAGTGAGAAGAAAACATTCAAAACTTTCTGCTGCAGCAAAAAAATAAAACTGAGTGAAGCAGTCTATAAAAGTAATGTTCGCCCCATTATTCAGTAGGATGTAGAGCAGGTTGGGGACAATGTCTGTGGTCAATATGATGTCACTGATAGACAGTTGTGAGATGAAGAAGTACATTGGAGTGTGGAGATTTCTGCTGGTGGACACCAGGGCTATGATCAATAAGTTCCCACATATTGTCCCACAGTAAACCACCAGGAGAAGACAGAACAGGAAAATTCTTAAATCTTGGCTGACTTGAAAGCCTAAAAGGAAAAACTCAGTGACCACAGTCAGATTGTTCTCCTGTGTTCAGAAGAGATAGAAGTTATGCTGGAGGAACCATTATGGTTTTGTTTAGACAAATTATAACTAGAATCTCCAGATTCAGGTTCTGGACAATACATTATACTGCATATTACATCATATAATTCAGTGATGGCTAACCTTGGCACTCTAGCTGTGGTAAAACTACAACTCCCAAGATGCCCCCCTTGCTTTGCTGCTCCCAGAACTCTATAGAAATAAATGGAGCATGCTGGGAGCCGTAGTTTTACCACAGCTGGAGTGCCAAGGTTATACATTACTGATATAATTGATATCACATGAGAATCTAACTCTGCCATTTACATTAAGAATTAAAATTGAAGAACTGATCCAACAGACCTACAAAGAAGTCTAGCAATGTAAGTGCAAATGATAAAAATTTGAGGCACTCAGTCCGTAGGTTTTGCAATTCAAATATTTTTTTATTTTAATTATTTTTTCATGTTTTCTGCATCATCCATATGCCCGTAAAAAATAAGGAATGACAGATTTTTTCTGACCAGACGTTTCGGTCACGGAGGACCTTCATCAGTGGTCATGTTATCTGGAATATACATATTAGAATATTTTTCATATAAATGGAAGGCAGAGCATGAAGTCACAAAATTAACAAAATAACATAGAACAATAAATAAATAGATAACAAGCAAAATTTCACCACTGATGAAGGTCCTCCGTGACCGAAACGTCTGGTCAGAAAAAATCTGTCATTCCTTATTTTTTACGGGCATATGGATGATGCAGAAAACATGAAAAAATAATTAAAATAAAAAAATATTTGAATTGCAAAACCTACGGACTGAGTGCCTCAATTTTTTATCATTTGGATACGGCCTTATAAGCCCTTGATTGGCACCGGTGATATTACTTCTAAACAGAGTGCGGTTCCTCATTTCTCTACAGATTACGTATTTACTGTGGGATACCAGCACCTCCATACAAGCATGACGAATACCTTCTCGTATGATACCACTACAGCAGAGAGTATAGTGTCCAGGGTTAACCTACCCAATGAGTTCCTGCACATACCAAACCACGAGATGAAAATCCGTGAGTATGAACGTGACCGAAAGCGACTCATTGGCTGGGAACTACACTGCAGCACACTTACTGAATACTATAAAAACAAACGGATCCCTAGAGGCCTGAGATCTCATCTCCGACCAACACTCTTCGCGGAGAAGAAAGAATTTTGCGAACGCTTTGAGAGCATTCTAAATAAATGCTCCCTCGACCTCATTCTACTGACCATAGAAGAACTACAGACCTCAACCACCGAATTATCCTCACAGATCAAGACTACCGAATCCCAATTGACCTCAACTACACCAGAAGAAGAGTTAGTTGCAACCAAAGAAAGGATCGACAAACAGCTACTGGAATACAAAAAATACGCAGAGCAAGGGAAAAGACAGAAATTTATACGGGACGCCGAAGACTACAGACTAGACAGGGTCTATCGTTGGAAGGGAAACCAGCAACAACAGTTCTATCGAGGATACAGACATCAACACTTCTCCGGCTCTTCGGACAGCGACAGATCCGGGCACTACGAACCGCGTTTTTTTAGGCAACGCCCCAAGGAGGGCAAATCAAGAAGAGGAGGACCAGGAGGGGCGGGAGGAAATCAAGAAGGACGCATCCAGACTCGTTCCCAGGTAAGGAGGACAACCTAGTCGTTAACATTTCATCTTCCAACCTATCACCAATAGAAATCACGGTTCTACAGAAAGGTTTATCCTTTTGTCCCACACCTACATTTAACACGTTCTCGTTAGAACAGGAATTACAAAAATTTTATCGAACTGTGAGACTTAAAGCCCATTTCCAGGAGCTAACACCGGAACGACCGACCGTTACCGTTTCGCCGGGACCCCTCTCCATCCAAAACCTGGGACTCAGGAACAAAAGTTCCTTCATGCCCCCTAAAAACAAGCATCCCATTGAGACTTATATTTCTCTTTCCCAAAAACTGGTAGGCGACATCCTTATGGCCAATACTGAGGGCCACTTTAGACATTCCAATAACTTATCTCAGGAGGAGAAAATAGCATTGAGCTCACTACAATCTAATAAAGACATAACCATTAAACCCGCGGACAAAGGTGGGGCTCTTGTTGTCATGGACAAGATGGACTACCTTGCAGAAATCAACAGACAGTTATCCGATACCGACACATATGAAGTATTGCCAAGAGACCCTACGCCACAGATACGGGAGTTAATTTCCTATACTATTGATGCATACTCGGTATTGGGTATCTTAGACCCCAAAACTGCCAGTTTCCAAACCAAACAAGATCCCATCACTCCGGTTTTTTATACACTACCTAAAATCCATAAAGACCTTACTAAACCTCCAGGGCGCCCTATCGTAGCCTCCACCGAGTCAATCCTCTCTCCCCTAGCAATTTATTTAGAAAAAATTCTGACCCCCTTGATTAAAACATCAAAATCCTTCATTCTAGACACTTCTGATTTCTTACAAAAATTAAAAAATACTGATGTCCCAATAGATTGCCATTTACTTACATTGGATGTAAACAGCCTCTATACTTCAATCACACATGAGAAAGGCATACTGGCCACAGCTATTCTCCTCAGTAAACATTCCACCTTAAGTAACCTACAACAGGAATGCTGCCTAAAACTACTTGAAATTGTATTGACAAAAAACTTTTTTCTATTTGGGGACACTTACTATGGCCAGAGGAGGGGTACCGCCATGGGGTCTAACGTGGCCCCGCCCTACGCAAATGCGTTCATGATTAACTTTGAGGAAGATCACGTCTACACACATCCCCTGTTCCAACAACACGCCCACATATGGCTTCGTTTCATAGACAATATTTTTTGTATCTGGAAGGGACCTACCTCCACCATAGACAGCTTCATTCAGGACCTGAATCACATCCATAACGAACTAGGATTTACCTCACACATCAGTCAAGAGGAAATCAGTTTCCTCGATACCCTAATCCAAATTGATCAATCCGGATCTCTCAGCATAGATCTGTACCATAAACCCACGGACCGAAATAGCCTTCTCCTCTACAGCAGCTGCCATCCTAGAGCCACGAAAAAATCATTACCACGGTCCCAATACACACGGGTAAATCAGATCGTTACAGACACCACCACTAAAAACACTAGATTCGAGAACATGACCGACAGGTTTATACAAAGAGGCTACCCGTCGGCAATTCTGAACAAAACTCTCCTGGATCTAAAAAACCCACCCACGTTACCGGAAACAAAACAGGACAACTCTAATAGGATAGCATGCGTAACCACTTACCATCCCCTTATGCCCAAAATACAGCAGGCCCTCAAAAAGAATTGGTCACTACTATCCAAGGCTTATCCGGACATCAAAGAGTTCCAACAATATCCGCTGACTTGTTATAAAAGACCACCTAACATTAAAGACAAACTGATTAAAGCGGATGTAGGTAGCTTTACAAGACCTTTAAAACAAACCTTCCTACGCAGTAAACGACAAGGGACATATCCGTGTTTACACTGTGCCCATTGCTCCAGTGTTATTAAAGGCGAATACGCCACACACCCACGCACCGGAAAAGCGATGGCAATTAAAGGATTTTACACCTGCGAATCAAGCTTTGTTGTTTATTTAATAAAATGTCCATGTGGCCTCGGATACGTCGGAGAAACCACACAACACATCAGGGACCGGATAAGCAAACATAAATCCACGATCAGATTAGGCCATACCTTCCTCCCTATACCTCACCATTTCATTGAAAAGAAACACCAAATTTCTCAATTACGTTTTCAAATTTTGGAGCAAATTGACCAGCCAAGGAGAGGAGGAAACCGGACGCTCCTTAGACAAAGGGAAGCTTTCTGGATCCATAAACTGGGGACATTAACACAACACGGATTGAATCGTGAATGTGATTTCTTTATAAACTTGTAAAAATGTTGATGTTTGTTAACATATGTGTCTCTCATTTTCTCTACAGACGCACTGAAATTGTCCACAGTGGGTGAGGGTGATGTATTGGCCTCTGCTCCCCTTGTTCCTTTTCCCTTTCCCCCTGCCCTTTCCTTCCCCTACCTAAACTGTATCTATACCCTTCTGATTAATCAAGACAATGTTATCTACATACCCTCTGGACCTAATAACTACACATGTACATGTACATACGTTTAGAATATGCCACAATACAGCCTCACATCACGCTATTTAGCGTTATCCATAGGTCACAACAGGATGTATTTAGCTCCTAGTTATCCCCAGACCATAATAGATACTATAGGTAATGTAGGCGTTACTTGCAGAATACCTTAATGTACTATGCACATTATCTGTCATACCCATGAGGCCAACCTCCTCCTCTCCCTATATCCCTAGAAAAAACTTATGTCACCTCCCCCTACTACCTCCCTAATGATCTATCCCCATTCCATATCATTATGACTCATTCCTCCCCCTTTACTATCACCCTTTTTCCAGACCAACATGGTAATATGCATAGATTGGATCCCCTTCCAACCATACTCCACCATCCCATATTGCATATATCCAATCATACACAGTATGATATAATGTTTGGCTATGTTTGCGCAGTGGAACGCATAAACGCATTAACTCCGCCCCCCCCTAACATAGTGTGGAACGCATGAAACTCATTACATCCGGCCATGTGACCGGAATTATCAAGATCCACGCTCCAGCCGAGACTTCCGTCCTTTGGAACGCATGTTTGCGTTCCATATGACACATGACTTCCGGTCAGATGACCAGAATCACCGGACAGCGTGCTATTTAAACAGCGGCTTCTAACACACACACTCCTGCATCCAGCGCCCAGACCAACCTATACCCAGCACACAGGTAGATAACAGTCTCTAATCCTTTCTCCACAGGTTACCTTTGTGAAATTCGATCCACTAACCTCTTGGATCCAGTATGCTGCGTCCATGTGACTCATGTGTATCTATTCCTGTGTATCTTTGTATGTCTGGATGATGCTGCTCAGGGAACTATATAGTCTTTTTCTTGCTGTGCCACAATAATGTATGCCATACATCTATGAATATGTGAATCCATGAATATGTCCACATGCCCACATGACATCCCTTATGGAATATACAACAGGTTGCTATACCTGATATTTGGTCTTGCTCTTGCTATGCCACAACTATGTATGCCATAAATCTATGAATATGTGAATCTATTTATCTGTGAACGCCCACATGCCCACACGACATCTCTTTATGGGATATACAACAGGTTGCTATACCTGATGGGCTTTGTTTGTGCACTTTCCAGTACGCTCTCCCTACATGTGTTCCGTGTGATATTAAGTTTGATGACAGCAATCTACATAATCATGCCTCAAATCCCTATATAATTATATTTATTTCCCCTCCTCTATCATTTGCCCCCTCTACACCTCCCCCAGTCTACATCTTAATAATCATGTTTGACAAATTATTTGATTGCTATGAACATATGAATTTTTCATGATTTTGCACACATAGGTGTTTTCAGTAACCCCTGGACATTCTTCACTCTGCTGTGATAAACGCTGTGAAATTTTGCTTGTTATCTATTTATTTATTGTTCTATGTTATTTTGTTAATTTTGTGACTTCATGCTCTGCCTTCTATTTATATGAAAAATATTCCAGATAACATGACCACTGATGAAGGTCCTCCGTGACCGAAACGTCTGGTCAGAAAAAAAATCTGTCATTCCTTATTTTTTACGGGCATATGGATGATGCAGAAAACATGAAAAAATAATTAAAATAAAAAATTATTTGAATTGCAAAACCTACGGACTGAGTGCCTCAAATTTTTATCATTTGGATACGGCCTTATAAGCCCTTGATTGGCACCGGTGATATTACTTCTAAACAGAGTGCGGTTCCTCATTTCTCTACAGATAGCAATGTAAGTGCATGATCTGTTTTTTCATGGTTGATTAAAAAAAATTTGACATAAATGTATTTCAAATACTTGTGAGAAGAAATCTTTAGAATTATTTCTTTAATATGTTACACAAGAGTATACCTCGCTGTACTCACATAGGATATCTCTTTGGTCTCAGCATTCATTTTTAAGATTCCCTTTCTTGCCATTTCCTCAGTTTTGTTCGTAAGATGAGTTCTAGAGAAGAATGATGACAATACAAGACAGCAGTGTCCTCAGCTTCCATGGTTATCAGGTAGATATATATTAGCTACAAAGTCTTTTTATGCACAAAAAGAGGACAAGGAGACTGGTAGAAGAACTCCTTGGAGATGTCTCTGCAGCTGTCTGATGAGTCTCCAGTGTTCTGGTCATTGGAGAAATATAAAAATAAATCAATTACTGCCTTAGTTTAATTCTGCCACCGCAACACTCTGTCAATGGGCCACACTGTGGTGTCCTCATGCGGCTGCCAACATAGCCACTCTGTGGTCTCATCATGCTGCTGCCACCTCACCACTCTGTCACTGGGCCACTCTGTGGACTTCTCATGCTGTTCCCACCCTCCCCACTCTATGACGGGGCTGCCATTTTCCCTTTTTGGCCTTGTTAAAATCACCATTTATTTTACCCTTCTGATCTGTCACAAGGTTGGAAAAAGGAGAAACACAATGGATTCCTTCTTTGGAGCAGCTGTAACGCCTGTATGACATAGTCCATATTTTGCATCAGGATATGCTCATGATTTGGTAGCTAAAAGCAGGAGTGGGTACAAAACACAGAAGCAAATATTCCATTCACGAGTCATCTCTGTTTTGGATCCACTCCTGTTTATTTTTTGGCTTTTGCAATACTGATGGATTACTGATCAAATGCTGACCGAGTGAAGGCTGATGCTCAACAAACAGAATCCGTTTTTTGGGGGTTGTTCTTCTGACGGATCAGAGGAAGGGCAAAATAATGAGTTACATAAACACAACCTTACTGCTGACACTTTCTCCACTCTGTCAGGGGGACTCAACTTGTATCAGCGTTTAACAAAACAGGTTCTATAGACATCTATGTGGAATCAACTGCTGACGGTGTAAAAGGAGTGCGCTCTTTCACTCTATAGTAGGATCGCTAACATTGACCTGTAAGGTTGAGTTAACACTTGAGTTATTTGGTCACTTTTGGCCCCATAACTGACCAAATAAGTGAAGTGTGCAGTGATTCTAAGAGCAACCCCTGTCATCTGCATGCCATATGGACTCACAGTATTATTTCATTACCACAACAGACTCCCTATGTGTGTTTCTGAAAGGCCCAGTGTTCTACACCCCTATACAGGCTCTCTGCAGCCAGGAAATAGCCGTTTTTTAACGCAATTCATCACAAATAAATTTGGATCAAATCAAATCTTTTTGGGAAATTCGACAAACCAACCGAATCATATTTTTGAAAAATTCGCTCATCTCTAATTGTAATGAATCAGATTTTTTCTAAAACGGCTGCTACAAATGTTACAAAGTGAAAGTAAGAAACCTGAGAATGAGGAATTACTCATTCAGCCAGCCAATCAGCAGATTTCACAGCCCTATAAAAAGCCTCATTCTGCCCGTTCTCTGCTACTTTCCAGTGAATTAAGCATAGGGACAGACGTGACAAGTGCTAGGGAAAGTGTTTTACAAAGCTTTCACTAGTATAATCTGGGATAGGGACAGTGTAGGTACAGTGTAGGGAGATCGTAGGGAGAGTTTTCAGAAACTGTAGGGAGAGCACAGGGAGACTGCAGCACAGTGCAGGCTCTGTAAGCTGAAGGGATCCATAGGAGACACAGAGCTATCTAATTGAATGGAGCCCACCTTGGTTAAAAGAAAAACAATTCTATAACACTTTTATTCTCGAATTGGGAGGAATAAACTGTGTAATCTAAAGTTTATTTTGGTGCCCACCTTGTGTAATAGATAAGCAATTCTATTATGTCTCGATTCTCAAATTGTGGTGAATAACCTGTGTAATATAATCGTTAGTGTGGTGTCCACCTGATTTCATAGAAAAGCAATTAAATTATGCCTTGATTCTCATATTGGGGTGAATTACCCGTGTAATATAACTGTTATTGGGGTAACCATGTTGACATTGAATAACTTATTTTACATATACCGTTACTGTTACCGCTCAGTATGACCAACAAAAAGGTGCCAGGGCCCTCCAAAGGAACAGACAGGGCCCTCCAAATAAACAGACAGTGGCAAAAATTTTGCTGAAGAAAGCAAAAGTATCAGCAAAAGAAGAGATAGAGGTAGAAGCAGCAGTCGCAGCAACAGGCCAGAGCTGCCACTGTCATCCAGCGGTCGAGTTTTGATGACCAATCCCACTGTCCTGGAATGGTTGACACAGTCTTCAACATCATCTCAACTGACATCAGACACCCAGAGACAGGAGTCTGTGGGTTCCTCTGACACAAAACTTAGTTCTGGAATAATGAATAAGCTATGGGCCATCACCTGTCCTGAACCTGCCTGTTTTCATTTCTACTCCTTCTGCCAGGCAAGTGATTTATGCATCCGACTCCGCTCCACTTTTCAAAGACAAATATGTGCTGAGGACAGTCAGCAACTACTGCCCAGAGCAGATTTGGAGGAGACGTACACTGCTTCCTCCTGTAGGCGTGTAGTGATGATAAGAGTCACATGGGAATAGGTGTTGAGAGCGGTCAGGGACGCAGCCATGAGACTTGTGAGGGTGACATAAGTGATGAGCAGACAGTAGTGGATGATGATGTGGCCGATCACACGTTGGAAGCTTATGCGATTTCTCATGCAATTCCTACCCTCACCACTCTGTGACTGGACCACTGTGTTGACGACTCATGCTATTCCTCGTGCAATTCCCACCCTCACTAATATCTGACTAGGCCACTGTGTTGACGACTCATGTGATTCCCACCCTCGCGACTCTGTAAATTTATTGACAATTCATGCAATTCCTCATGCGATTCCCCAACCTCACCACTCTGTGACTGGGCCACTGTGTTGACTCCTCATGCTGTTGACACCTCACCACTCGGTCATGGGAACACTACTTGTTTCCGCGTGTAACAGAACAGGTTCTGTGGAAATCTATGTGAAATCAACTGACGACGGTGCAAAAGGAGTACGCTCCTTCTTGACACTAACATTGACCTGTAAGACTGAGTTCACATTTGAGTTATTTGGTCACATTTGTCCCTGTTACTGACCAAATAAGTGAAGTGTGCAGTGATTCTAAGAGTGACGCCTTTTATCTGCATGTCATACTGACTTACAGTACTGTTTCACTGCCAAAGCAGACTCCCTATGTGTGTTACTGCAAGGAACAGTGTTCTACATCACTATACAGGCTCTCCGCATCCAGGAAATAGATGGTTTTTAACGCGATTCATCACACATCAATTTAGATCGAATCAAATATTTTTGGGGACTTCTGCAAACCATCTGAATAGAATTTTTGAGAAATTCGCTCATCTCTAGTTATGATATATATACTTATATTGATAGACAGACAAAACCAGATACCAAAAATGTATTTCTCATGGTTTATGTTGTTATAAAACTAATACGGTCCTAAAACTCGTTATATGAAGAGCAACACAGTGTACATCTTTAATTTATACATTAGAACTGATCTTTAAAAGCAGCCCCACCACTTCAAGTCCTGTCCTTGCGTTACCTCTTTATAGGAAAACTGAGGGAATCGATATTGGAGGAATGTCCGACATAAACATAATGGATAAAATCTGTTAATCGTTGATGGTGTGACAGATGGCTGTTCATAACTATGAGAGATGTTCTGCAGACATGGAACTTATAAATACACAGGTGACATTTGAGTTGAGTTGTCCCATTTTTTTTTTGAGAGGGAGGAGTGAGGGGTGGGGAGTACAAAGTTTTGAATAAAAATGGAAAAAGAAATGTGAGTTTGTTTTCTTAATTTTAGACTTTACACAGTTAACCATAAGGCATATATAGAATATAATCTTTTTTCTGTGGATCAGTATGATTTCAGTGATATCCAATTTATCTGGTAATTTTATGCTTTACTAATTTTACACCAAAAAAACTATTTTATATATATTTTTTAAACTGTTTGTGCCTGACTATCACCTGAGAACCGTAACTTTTTAATTTTTCTACTGACTGTTTGAGGGCTTGTTTTCTAAGATGTAGAAAGTACAATTTGTTCTGTAAAAAAAATAAAATATCAAGTTCTCATATGACTATGTAAAAGCAATAAAGAAAAAATATATTATGGCTCTTGGAAGGTGGGGATTGAAAGGGTTAAGATTATGCCTACAGAATCTCTAGTGAAAAAACAGTGTTCTGTTAAACAAACTTATGAGATATTTCCTGTACGGCTTTCCTAATGTCTTTATTTCTCAGGCTATATATAATGGGGTTTATAAAAGGAGTAAAGACAGTATATAGAAGAGATAGGATTTTACTTATGGAGAGCGTTAGGCCTTTTGTTGGGGCGACATAAACACTGAACATAGTCCAGTAGAATATGGAGACCACAATGAGGTGGGAGCTACAAGTGGAGAAGGCTTTCTGTCTACCAGTACTGGATGGGATCTTTAAGACTGAGCTAACAATATACGTATAAGACACTATAATGATTGTGGTTGGTATAAATACAGTTACAACACTTAGTAAATACATCTCCAAATGAATAAAGAAGGTGTCAGAACAGGGAAGCTCTAGCAAGGGAATAAGATCACAGAATACATGGTCAATGATGTTTAGGCCACAAAAGTTTAGCTTTGCAATTGTTATGATGTAAAGCAAAACACTAGAAATCCCAAGCAACCAACAAAGGATGGTCAAAATCACACAATGTCGATTTGTCATGATAGAAGTATAACGGAGGGGATTACAGATGGCCACATATCTGTCATAAGACATTAAAGTGAGAATAAAACATTCAAAACTTTCTGCAGCAGCAAAAAAATAAAACTGAGTGAAGCAGTCTATAAAAGTAATGGTCGCCCCATTATTCAGTAGGATGTAGAGAAGGTTGGGGACAATGTCTGTGGTCAATATGATGTCACTGATGGACAGTTGTGAGATGAAGAAGTACATTGGAGTGTGGAGATTTCTGCTGGTAGACACCAGGGCGATGATCAATACGTTCCCACATATTGTCCCACAGTAAACCACCAGGAGAAGACAGAACAGGAAAATTCTTAAATCTTGGCTGACTTGAAAGCCTAAGAGGAAAAACTCAGTGACCACAGTCAGATTGTTCTCCTGTGTTCAGAAGAGATAGAAGTTATGCTGGAGGAACCATTATGGTTTTGTTTAGACAAATTATAACTAGAATCTCCAGATTCAGGTTCTGGACAATACATTATACTGCATATTACATCATATACTTGATATCACATGAGAATCTAACTCTGCCATTTACATTAAGAATTAAAATTGAAGAACTGATCCAACAGACCTACAAAGAAGTCTAGCAATGTAAGTGCATGATCTGTTTTTTCAGCATTGATTCAAAAATAATAGATTTTTTATTGAATGTTTTTTTTTTTCATAATATAGCCAATGCTGAGTCTTTAAAACAGGTTACATAAGATAGAACATATACAGTAGATATTTATACTTAATGATGTTCATACATATACAAAAAATACAAGTTTAGCCAAAAATTACCAAGAGCATTTAACATCAGTTTTATATTTTATTTTAATGATCACAAATTTTCCTTTTTAAGATTAAATTCTTGATTACAAGAAGCAAAAAAAAAATTATTTTGACATAAATGTATTTCAAATACTTGTGAGAAGAAATCTTTAGAACTATTTCTTTAATATGTTACACAAGAGAGTACCTCACTGTACTCACATAGGATATCTCTTTGGTCTCAGCATTCATTTTTAAGTTTCCTTTTCTTGCCGTTTCCTCAGTTTTGTTCGTAAGATGAGTTCTGGAGAAGAATGATGACAATACAAGACAGCAGTGTCCTCAGCTTCCATGGTTATCAGGCAGATGTATATTAGCTACAATGTCTTTTTATGCACAAAAAGAGGACAAGGAGACTGGTAGAAGAACTCCTTGGAGATGTCTCTGCAGCTGTCTGATGAGTCTCTAGTGTTCTGGTCATTGGTGAAATATAAAAATAAATCAATTACTGCCTTAGTTTAATTCTTATTACTCTGTGGTCTCCTCATGATGCTGCCACCTCAACACTCTGTCAATGGGCCACGCTGTGGTGTCCTCATGCTTCTGCCAACTCATCACTCTGTGGTCTCCTCATGCTGCTGCTAACTCACCACTCTGTGGTCTCCTCAAGCTGCTGCCACCTGACCACTCTGTCACTGGGCCACTGGACTTCTCATGCTGTTCCCACCCTCCCCACTCTATGACGGGGCAGACATTTTCGCTTTTGGACCTTGCTGACATCACCATTTATTTTACCCTTCTTCTGATCTGTCAGAAGGTTGGAAAAATAAGAAACAAAATGGATCCCATCTTTGGAGAAGCTGTAAGGCATGTATGACATGGTCTAGAATTGGCTTGTGATTTGGTAGCCAAAAGCAGGAGTGGGTACAAAACACAGAAGACATGCAAATATTCCATTCACGTGTCATATCTGTTTTGGATCCACTCCTGTTTTTTTGGGGGCTTTATGCTACCGACTCAGCTCCGCTTTTCAGAGACGAAGATGTTACTGAGGACAGTAAGCAACTACTGCCCAGCGCAGATTTGGAGGATAGGTACGCTGCTTCCTCCTGTAGGCGTGCAAGTAGTGATAATGAGAGTCACGTGGGAGCAGGTGTTGAGAGCGGTCAGGGAGGCAGCCATGAGACTCATGAGGGTGACATAAGTGATGAATAGAGATGTCCCGAACTATTCGCCGGTGAATAGTTCCCGGCGAACATCGCTTGTTCGCGTTCGCCGCGGCGGGCGAACGTATGCGATGTTCAGTCCGCCCCCTATTCGTCATTATTGTGTAAACTTTGACCCTGTACCTCACAGTCAGCAGACACATTCCAGCCAATCAGCAGCAGACCCGCCCTCCCAGACCCTCCCACCTCCTGGACAGCATCCATTTTAGATTCATTCGGAAGCTGCATTCTTAGTGAGAGGAGGGACAGTGCTGCTGCTGCTGATTTAATAGGGAAATCGATAGCTAGGCCAGTGTATTCAGTGTCCACTACAGTCCTGAAAGACTCATCTGATCTCTGCTGTAAGGACAGCACCCCAAAAAGCCCTTTTTAGGGCTAGAACATCAGTCTGCTTTTTTTTCCCCTGTGTAATCTAATTGTAGTTGCCTTCCTGCGTGTGTGTCAGGCTCACAGCGTATACTGTGCCCACTTGCCCAGTGCCACCACTCATATCTGGTGTCACAGTAGCTTGCATTTAAAAAAATATATATATTTTTTTTTGACTGTAATATAATAGCAGTCAGTTGCAGGCACGCGCGTGTGTTTCATGCCCTGCAAGTGCACAGTGTCACCAGCGCAACTCAAATCTGGTGTCACATTCGATTCCATTTAAATAAAAACAACAATTTTGACTGTGAATAAATAGCAGCCAGTTGCCTGCACGTGTTTGTGTGTTTAAGGCCCAGCTGCAAGTGCAGAGTGTCACCAGCGCAACTCATATCTGGTGTCACAGTAGCTTGCACGCATAGTACAACTTAACTAATCTAAAAAAAAATGACAGGCAGAGGCAGGCCACCCCGCAGGGGCCGTCGTGGTCGTGGTGCTGTGATTTCCTTTGGCCCTAGAATAATGCCCAGTGTTCAGAGGCCACGTACGCTGAACTCGAAAAGTTCTGAGGACATAGTTGACTGGCTAACACAGGACACCCAATCTTCTACAGCTTCCGCTCTGAACCTTGACGCACCATCCTCCTCCAGCTCAGTTTCGGGCACCTCTCAAATTCCCACTCGCCCGCCTGCCGCCACCACCAACACTAGCACCACAGCCGCTTCACTTGATCTGTCAGAGGAGTTATTTACACATCATTTGGAAGAAATGAGTGATGCGCAACCATTATTGTCAGAGGATGTAGATAACAGGGATATGTCTCAGTCAGGCAGCATTACACACATGGACGTACGGTGTGATGATGATGATGTTGTACCCGCTGCTGCTTCCTTTGCTGAGTTGTCAGATACAAGTGAAGCGGTTGATGATGACTATGTGTCTGTGGATGTCACGTGGGTGCCCGCTTGAAGAGAAGAAGAACAGGGGGAAAGTTCTGATGGGGAGACAGAGAGGAGAAGGAGACAAGTTGGAAGCAGGGGGAGGTTGTCGCAAGGAGCTAGTGGCACAGTCAGACAGCATGCATCGGCACACGGGGTCAGCCAGACAGCACGCCAATCAACGCATGCTGTTGCCACCACCAGAATGCCGTCATTGCAGAGCTCAGCAGTGTGGCATTTTTGTGTGTGTCTGCCTCTGACAAGAGCGGTGCCATTTGCAACCTGTGCCAAAAGAAACTGAGTCGTGGGAAGTCCAACACCCACCTCGGTACAACTGCTTTGCGAAGGCACATAATCGCAAATCACAAACGCCTATGGGATCAACACATGAGTACAAGCAGCACACAAACTCAAAGCCGCCATCCTCCTCCTGGTCCAGCATCTTCAGCCACGTCAACCACTGCTGTCCTCCTTGCCCCTCTCAACCATCCGCCACTCCGTCTCTCGCCTTGAGCAGTTCCTGCTCATCTGTCCACAGTCAGGTGTCTGACAAGGACATGTTTGAGCGTAAGAAGCCAATGTCACAAAGTCACCCCCGTGCCTGGCGTCTGACAGCTGATTTGACTGAACAAGCTGGTGGAGTCTGAGGCGTTCAAAAAATTTTTAGCTATTGGGACACCGCAGTGGAAGGTACCCGGCCGAAATTTCTTTTCACAAAAGGCAATCCCCAACCTGTACTCGATTGTGCAAAAGGAAGTAATGGCATGTCTGGCACACAGTGTTGGGGCAAGGGTCCATCTGACCACTGATACCTGGTCTGCAAAGCACAGTCAGGGCAGGTATATCACCTACACTGTGCATTGGGTAAACCTGCTGACAGCTGCCAAGCATGGAATGCGTGGCTCTGCAGAGGAGTTGGTGACACCGCCACGACTTCCAGGCAGGCCTGCTGCCACCTCCTCTACTCCTCCTACTCCATCCTCTTCCATAACCTCCTCGGCTGAGTCCTCTGCTGCTGCTGCGTCTTGCTCCACATCAACGGCACCCCCCCAGCTCCCCAGGGGCTATTCGACATCCCGGATACGGCAGTGTCACGCCGTCTTGGGGTTGACTTGCCTGAAAGCAGAGAGTCACACCGGACCAGCACTCCTGTCCGCCTTGAACGCACAGGTGGATCAGTGGCTGACTCCGCACCAACTGGAGATCGGCAAAGTGGTGTGTGACAACGGAAGCAATTTGTTGGCGCATTGAATTTGGGCAAGTTGACACATGTGCCGTGCATGGCACATGTGTGTAATCTGATTGTACAACGCTTTGTGCATAAGTACCCAGGCTTACAGGACATCCTCAAGCAGGCCAGGAAGGTGTGTGGCCATTTCAGGCGTTCCTACATGGCCATGGCGCACTTTTCAGATATCCAGCGGCGAAACAACATGCCAGTGAGGCGCTTGATTTGCGACAGCCCGACACGTTGGAATTTAACACTCCTAATGTTCGACCACCCGCTCCAACAAGAAAAAGCCGTCAACGAGTATTTTTATGACCGGGGTGCTAGAACAGCCTCTGCGGAGCTGGGAATTATTTTGCCACGTTACTGGACGCTCATGCGCAATGCCTGTAGGCTCATGCGTCCTTTTGAAGAGGTGACAAACCTAGTCAGTCGCACCGAAGGCACCATCAGCTACATCATCCCATTTGTTTTCTTCCTGGAGCGTGCCCTGCGAAGAGTGCTGGATCATGCCATAGATGAGCGTGAAGAGGATGAGTTGTGGTCACCATCACCACCAGAAACAGCCTTATCAGTATCGCTTGCTGGACCTGCGGCAACGCTGGAAGAGGATTGTGAGGAAGAGGAGTCAGAGTAGGAATGTGGCTTTGAGGAGGAGGAGGAAGACCAACCACAACAGGCATCCCAGGGTGCTCGTTGTCACCTATCTGGTACCCGTGGTGTTGTACGTGGCTGGGGGGAAGAACATATTTTCAGTGAGATCACTGAGGACGAGGAACAGGACATGAGTAGCTCGGCATCCAACCTTGTGCAAATGGGGTCTTTCATGCTGTCGTGCCTGTAGAGGGACCCTCGTATAAAATGGCTGAAGGAGAACGACCTGTACTGGGTGGCCACGCTACTAGACCCCCGGTATTAGTAGAAAGTGGCGGAAATGTTACCGAATTACCGCAAGTCGGAAAGGATGCAGCAGTTCCAAAATAAATTAAAAAGTATGCTTTACACAGTGTATAAGGGTGATGTCACAGCACAACGGGAATCTAACAGGGGAAGAGGTGAAAGTAATCCTCCTCCTCCCACGACCACGCCGGCAAGGACAGGACGATTTACAGATGTGTTGTTGATGGAGGGCATGCAGAGCTTTTTAAGTCCTACGCATCGCCACAGCCCTTCGGGGTCCACCCTCAGAGAACGACTCGACCGACAGGTAGCAGACTACCTCGCCTTAACTGCAGATATCGACACTCTGAGGAGCGATGAACCCCTTGCCTACTGGGTGTGCAGGCTTGACCTGTGGCCTGAGCTATCCCAATTTGCGATAGAACTTCTGGCCTGCCCCGCTTCAAGTGTCCTGTCAGAAAGGACCTTCAGTGCAGCAGGAGGTATTGTCACTGAGAAGAGAAGTCGCCTAGGTCAAAAAAGTCTAGATTACCTCACCTTTATTAAGATGAATGAGGGATGGATCCCAAAGGGACTGACAGTGGGCGATACATTTGACTAAAAAAGGCCTGATGAGATGAGCTGTCTTGGGCTAAAAATGGTCCACACGCTGCTGTATTTTATCTCTGAATGCCGGATGACTTGCGTGACTTATCCGCCACCAACTAGGGTTCAAGCCGCATCGTTTTAGGGCACTTTCTGCCTGGGAAACAAACATAAATTTTTCTGGCTGCAACAATATCTAATTTTTCAAGCATGTGTACATGCCTAATTTTTCTGGACTCTGATGCTGCACTGTGGCTTCAAAAACCAAACAAAAAAAAAGGCACATACATGTGTCAATTCCCCTTCGTGATCGTTACCTTGTTGTGGTGAAGGGGCTTGCGTATCACAATGAAGCGACCACCTCTATGAGTGTGTTGGCAATGGCAATGTTGGCACACCCCAGATGATAAGGTCGTTTTTTTTATTGTGAACAGACCAAAAGCGATCGGCTGGATAATTTTGCATAGAAAAAACATTAATTTTCTTTGTGATCATCTAAGGTGATCATTAAAGCCTACTAGGCCAACAATGGGCCCACACTGCAGAATCATTGTTTTCTGGGTCACTTAACTGTCACTGAACTACCTCAGCACGACCATAGGCTTTGAAAAACCCCCATCGCCTGCAATCTCCCAAATGTGCGCACGAGCACAGTCATCACTACACCAAGATTGACGAATAGAGGTATAAAATTTATGTCATGAGTGTGTCAACTATTGACAACTCTTTGCGGTTGTCTAAAATCTTTTCCATACACGTCCCCTGATAGGGGACGTAACAGGGATATAACTGATAAGAATAGTACTACTTAACACACCACTCCTATCTGGTGGCACAGTACATTGCACGCGCAGTGCCCCAAATTGGAAGTAGGAGGACCGACCAAGCATCTTTTTCCATCTTCGGTTCCTAAAATCGATTCCATATACACATCCCCTGATAGGGGACGTATCAGGGATTAAACTGATAGGAATAGTACTACTTAACACACCACACATATCTGGTGGCACATTAGATTGCACGCGCATTGCCCCAAATTGGAAGTAGGAGGACCGACCAAGCATCTTTTTCCATCTCCCGGCTCCTAAAATCGATTCCATATACCAGTCCCCTGATAGGGGACATAACAGGGATTAAACTGATAGGAATAGTACTACTTAACACACCTTATAATAATAATAATACTAGTGGACGTAACAGGGATTAAACTGATAGGAATAGTACTACTTAACACACCACACATATTGGGATTGCACAGTACATTACACAGCGCACGCGCAGTGCCCCAAATTGGAATTAAGAGGACCGACCAAGCATCTTTTTCCATCTCCTGGTTCCTAAAATCGATTCCATATACACGTCCCCTGATAGGGGACGTAACAGGGATTAAACTGATAAGAATTGTACTACTTAACACACCACTCATATCTGGTGGCACATTAGATTGCACACGCAGTGCCCCAAATTTGAAGTAGGAGGACCGACCAAGCATCTTTTTCCATCTCCCGGTTCCTAAAATCGATTCCATATACACGTCCCCTGATAGGGGACGTAACAGGGATTAAACTGATAACAATTGTACTACTTAACACACCTCTCATATCTGGTGGCACATTAGATTGCACGCGCAGTGCCCTAAATTTGAAGTAGGAGGACCGACCAAGCATCTTTTTCCATCTCCCGGTTCCTGCTGGTGAGCTGACCCAGTAAAAAAATTATTTGCATGGGCCTACAGGTGAGCTGACCCTGTAAAAGATTGTAGATGAAGGCCTGCAAGTGAACTGACCCTGTAAAAAATTATATGCAAAGGCCTACAGGTAAGCTGACCCTGTAAAAGATTTTAGGTGCAAGCCTGCTGGTGAGCAGACCCTCTAAAAGGTTGTAGGTTAGGGCCTGCAGGTGAGCTCACCCTCTAAAACATTATATGCGATGGCCTTCAGGTGAGCTGACCCTGTAAAAGATTTTAGGGGCGGGCCTGCTGGTGAGCTGACCCTCTAAAAGGTTGTAAGTAGGTGAGGGCCTGCAGGTAAGCTCACACTCTAAAACCTTATATGCAAGAGCCTTCAGGTGAGCTGACCCTGTAAAAGATTGTAGGTGAAGGCCTGCTGGTGAGCTGACACTGTGAAACATTATACGCGAGGGCCTGTTGATGAGCTGACCCTCTAAAAAATTATCTGCAAGGGCCTCCTGGTGAGCTGACCCTTTAAAAAATTATATGCAAAGTGCATATATACGAGGGCATTATACACTGCGTGCAGAATTATTAGGCAAATGAGTATTTTAACCACATCATCCTCTTTATGCATGTTGTCTTACTCCAAGCTGTATAGGCTCGAAAGCCTACTACCAATTAAGCATATTAGGTGATGTGCATCTCTGTAATGAGAAGGGGTGTGGTCTAATGACATCAACACCCTATATTAGGTGTGCATAATTATTAGGCAACTTCCTTTCCTTTGGCAAAATGGGTCAAAAGAAGGACTTGACAGGCTCAGAAAAGTCAAAAATAGTGAGATATCTTGCAGAGGGATGCAGCACTCTTAAAATTGCAAAGCTTCTGAAGAGTGATCATCGAACAATCAAGCGTTTCATTTAAAATAGTCAACAGGGTCGCAAGAAGCGTGTGGAAAAACCAAGGCGCAAAATAACTGCCCATGAACTGAGAAAAGTCAAGCGTGCAGCTGCCAAGATGCCACTTGCCACCAGTTTGGCCATATTTCAGAGCTGCAACATCACTGGGGTGCCAAAAAGCACAAGGTGTGCAATACTCAGAGACATGGCCAAGGTAAGAAAGGCTGAAAGACGACCACCACTGAACAAGACACACAAGCTGAAACGTCAAGACTGATTTTTCTAAGGTTTTATGGACTGATGAAATGAGAGTGAGTCTTGATGGGCCAGATGGATGGGCCCGTGGCTGGATTGGTAAAGGGCAGAGAGCTCCAGTCCGACTCAGACGCCAGCAGGGTGGAGGTGGAGTACTGGTTTGGGCTGGTATCATCAAAGATGAGCTTGTGGGGCCTTTTCGGGTTGAGGATGGAGTCAAGCTCAACTCCCAGTCCTACTGCCAGTTTCTGGAAGACACCTTCTTCAAGCAGTGGTACAGGAAGAAGTCTGCATCCTTCAAGAAAAACATGATTTTCATGCAGGACAATGCTCCATCACACGCGTCCAAGTACTCCACAGCGTGGCTGGCAAGAAAGGGTATAAAAGAAGAAAATCTAATGACATGGCCTCCTTGTTCACCTAATCTGAACCACATTGAGAACCTGTGGTCCATCATCAAATGTGAGATTTACAAGGAGGGAAAACAGTACACCTCTCTGAACAGTGTCTGGGAGGCTGTGGTTGCTGCTGCACGCAATGTTGATGGTGAACAGATCAAAACACTGACAGAATCCATGGATGGCAGGCTTTTGAGTGTCCTTGCAAAGAAAGGTGGCTATATTGGTCACTGATTTGTTTTTGTTTTGTTTTTGAATGTCAGAAATGTATATTTGTGAATGTTGAGATGTTATATTGGTTTCACTGGTAAAAATAAATAATTGAAATGGGTATATATTTGTTTTTTGTTAAGTTGCCTAATAATTATGCACAGTAATAGTCACCTGCACACACAGATATCCCCCTAAAATAGCTAAAACTAAAAACAAACTAAAAACTACTTCCAAAAATATTCAGCTTTGATATTAATGAGTTTTTTGGGTTCATTGAGAACATGGTTGTTGTT
Organism: Bufo bufo; assembly: GCF_905171765.1. NCBI lineage: Eukaryota > Metazoa > Chordata > Amphibia > Anura > Bufonidae > Bufo > Bufo bufo. The sequence goes on from NC_053389.1 coordinate 827,404,969, forward strand.
CAATAATAAAATTAATCCTCAAAAATACAACTTGCCTAATAATTCTGCACTCCCTGTATGCGTCGAATACGCATGTATTGATATGATGGAAGAGGAGAAAGAGGATGAGAAAAGGAAGATTCAACCATATACCCTTGTTTGTGGTGAAAGGGTGCATGGGAATAGAGATAGCCTTGCGGTTTGCCCAGCGGTCGTTTCGCGGGGAACTTTACCTGTTCGCGATTCGCCGAACATGCGAACATATGGTGATATTCGCGCCCGCCATATTCTTTTACATTGTGAAGAACTTTGACCCATGACACATCCATCCGGTGGTACAGGACAGCCAATTGAGACGTTTCAGCACATGGACATACCCCCACATTGCCTGTGTCCTTGTTTTGCGGATCCGCAAAACACTTACAGACGTGTGAATGGACCCTCATAGTAACATTATTAAAGGTTACGTTTTATCTTCATGTATATTCTAATGGATTGCCTTCTGTGTACTTTCTATGTTACTATGTTAGAAAGTATATTATAGTGCATTTGTATTGTGCGGCAGTTGTGTGCGGTTCTGCTGCGATACTGCAGGTATATAGAGGGACAAGCGTTATTGGAACAAATAATTTCTACTGGTATGATATACCAGTCCTCCCCAAAAAAAAATGATTGAAGCGGGGTGTTATATACCAATATAAGTTCTTTATACTGCATTTGGGTACTGTATAGTGCATTTGCGCATGCGCGTACGCGAAAATTATATTGCCGATATTTTGCATTGAAAAAAATAATGAATGGAGATCGCAAATGGTATGGGACTATTTTTGCACTTCTAGTAATTATTTCTTGGCTGCAAATATGAGCTGAAGGTGAAGGTGTTTCTGGTTCGCCTGCCATTAAAATGAATGGGACCCGCCGCGAACTTGCCCGGCAGATGTTTGTCCATCACTAGTCAGTAGCACCTGTGCCATTCCAGGGTAAGACTCGCTTCCGGCCTCCACAACATTCATCCATTGTGCCGTCAGGGAAATGTAGCGTCCCTGGCCGAATGCACTTGTCTATGTGTCCGTGGTTAAGTGGACCTTCCCAGTAACTACGTTAGTCAGGGCATGTGTGATGTTACGGGACACATGTTGGTGGAAGGTGGGCACGGAACACCTTAAAAAATAGTGGCGGCTGGGGACTGGTTTGGAGTGGCCCGCCTTCTCCCTTTTGCCACCCCACTGCCTTTTCCAGCCTGTTATGGTGCTGCAGATCCCTCTGTACTGCTGTCCTCGCTCGCCTTTCCACTTTCCCAGGTTGGGTCAGTGACCTCATCGTCCAACACCTCCTCTTCCACTTCCTCACTCTGATCATCCACCTGAGTTGTTGACCTAACCACAACCTCAGTGCTTGGCGAGAAGGCCAAATCAAGTAATGGCGATGAAAAGAGTTCCTGGAATATCCGAGTGTGGGATTTGGAAGTGTATGCGCAAAAAATTTTACAAAGGCATTTGTGCTTAGTAAACGTTATACAGGACAGGAACCACAGGTAATGTCACTGTTCGCAGTGTCTACGGAAAAAAGTGCACTGGATGTCACTGATATTTTAGGGATGCGCACACTTTAAACAGGAGATGTGGCACGGATAATTTAACTGTCCGCAGCGGACATCGTCTACGGAAAAAGTGCACTGGATGTTACTGATATTTTAGGGATGCGCACACTTTACACAGGAGATGTGGCGCAAATAATTTAACTTTCCACAGCGGCCTATTACACGGTATTTAACGCAGGATGCCTTAAAAATATATATTGCTGCTGTCACACACAATAGTTCTTAAAAGGACTTTTGGGTCTCTGAAAAGTTTTTTTGTATAAAAATGTTCCTATTACACTCCCTACACTGTCTATGCACAGCTCTCCCTAACACTGAGCAATTTAGTGCAGGTTTCGCTACAAACATGTAATGCTGCTGTCACACACAATAGTCCTTACGAAGACTTTTGGGTCTTTTAAATGTTTTTGTACAAAAAAATATTCAATTATACTCACTACACTCTCTGTCCCTTCCTATGCTCAGCTCTCCCTGACTACGAATGAGCCGAACTTGCGTCATCGGGTGCTATATAGCACCCGATGGCGCGTTCCGGCCAGCCAATCAGTCTAATACCAGTAGCTAGTGAGGGCATTACTTACCTGCACATTTATTGGCTGTGTAGCAGCCAAGAAATGTGCGGGGAGGAGACTCGAGCATGGCGCTCGAGCACATGTGGTACTCGGCCGAGTACCACCATGTGCCGAGCATACTCGATCATCAGTAATAATGGGCATTGTACTCTATTCTTTGCTTGACGGTGACAAAATGGGCAGTGATTCATAAGTAAATAATACAGTCCATAGCAAAATCCATTGGGCAAAGTCCAACTCATTGATTTATAAAACATTTGTCATACAATAAGGTGTAAAAAGTTCTGGTATTGTGAACATGTGTATTGCATAAAATAGGCACAGAAAATGTCCTTCTTGGTACTTAGCTTGAACGTTACATAACTTGATCAAAGTTAACGTTCTCAGATAACCTGAGAAGGGGGGAAAAAAAGGGAAACAATGGCGCAACAAAAACAAAATTGCGCAATTAGGGGATTCTTGCACTGTGGATTTCCAGCAGGTGAGTCCTTAATAGTTTTTTCTTTTAAATGGCCAGTAGGCTCTGAAGTGGCTTTTTGTAAACTACCACCAAAGGTGCAACAAGCAAGAGTCCTAACTGTTTAAATGTCTAGAGCTCACTGTGGAACATACATTTATTTTATTTTTTTAGTAGTAGGGCCATCCGGCCTACTTACAAATAGGTGTCTTCTTTGGTATCCTCCTCCTTCAGTTGGATAGCAAGGGGGATCATCACCACGGGAAATCACCAGATGGGGGCGAAGGTTTGTAATTCATCAGGAACTAAGCCAGTTCATCCAATTTATCGTGAGTCACAGAACTTCGGGTATAAGATAGTTTCTCTGGTCTCCGCTTGCGCTACGAGTATCTGCAGCGGTGGATTCCGACTCTGGCTTGTGCGCAGGGGGTTCAGGCTCCAGCCCTTGGGGATCGTTGTTATTCCCTGGGCGACCACGCCCCCCAACACCCAGCTGCTGTTGTACTGCGAGTTGTTGCTGGCCTTCTTGATAGGCTCTGAATCTTTCCCTGGCTTTGGCTACAGCGATATCTTCGGCCCTCCTGCTAAGGTCGGGCAACGGATAAGGCCTAGCTCCCACCTCCACTGTTGTCAGCTGCCAGAAGATATTAGGACCAATGAAGGAGGCTTTCTGCTGGTACGTGGCCCGGATAGGCGCTGGTGGGGATGCTAGTTCACTGTTGGTCTCCGTGCAGTCATCAGGCTCCTCCCAGTTTTCTGGCTCTGGTTGAGGTCGGGATACTGCAGTAGTGTACGGACCTCTGAGGCCCTCTGCGAGAGTAAATTCAACTGACTCTCCCAACTGGAGGTTATGTAGCTGATCGGGGGGGCAGACCCTCTTTACAGACCGTCGATTTACAAAATAGTCTCTGCCCGTAACCTGGTCTTTTAGAAATCTGAATCCCATTTCTTTGTCAAACCACAGCACAACTCACACTTGCCTCTCCAGCTGAGGTTGACATTCCTCCGGGTGTTCTATCAGCCGCTTGGTAATCTCCTCGACGTAGACCTTGGTCTTATTGGTCTTGGCGATAGCAGCAGCACATACAGTACCTCTGCCATTAATGTCTGCCACAGGGGGTTAGGTGTCCCAAACCTGGCCTGTCTTTCGGGGGCTCATGGTTTCTCAACTACAGGTTCCTTGATGGCTCACTGGTAACTCCAGTTTCCTCCTTCTGGCTGTGGATAGGGGTAGGGCGGCAGCTCCTCACTCCGAGTATCCTCCAGTGGATCGCCAGACTCACTTGCTAACTCGGGCTCTGACGCCATGTTTCCCTCTTTTTCCAACCCAGTGCACAGGAATATGTCCAGCAAGAACTTCCCTGTGTTCGTGACAGCGTCATGAGGTGCAATTAGGAGATGAAGTGGAATGATGAGGGAGGCAGTAGTTGAACCAAATGAGAACTTTACTTGTAAATTGTAATCTTGCAATAAGTATCATCTAATAGCAGCACTTTGTCATACATCAAGATGGTAGAACTGCAAATCCCAATAGCAGGCTTAGTGAGGTGGTGTAGGTAGGTTTCCAGCTCAACTGTGTAGAAGTGATGATCTTACTATATTTGGTTCCTGATCTTGCTCTGGTTACTCAGCCTTTCAATATAGTGTAGATCCTCTGTAACTTAATATTCTGCACTTAGCAATTCAGCAATATTTAGTGCTTCAGTGATTCAGCAACCCAAGGGCGGTCTCCCTTATGGCAGGCAAACTCTCTGCTCCATTCTTTGAAAAGGTTGCACAAGATACAGCAATTATTCTCTTAATCCCCAGAAGGGATCCCTGGAAGGGATATTACAGTAAAGGATCAATAAGCCCTAGTCTTGGACTACAAAGGATGCGGTAGTATGGTCCCCTGGGTTCGGCCCAGGAGGACAGAGCCAAGTCTGTCTCCTCTCCTCTCCTCCTCACTCCTAATCTCTCTCCTCTCACTAACTTCCTCTGGCTGACCTATATAAATGGTGTTACAGAGACCTCTAGTGTTGGATGTATGTAATGCATTCACCAGCCTGAAATTTGAATTTAGCAGCATTGACAAAGGAAAATACAATAAATAGTGCAAAATGACATAGGATGGCACAGACAATTTTGGAGTGTTAACATCCACCTGGAGTGGGACACTACAATTGGACCTGAAATAAAGATGACATATATTAGCATACACAGATAGAAGCAGGGCTTAGGAGTGGTAATGTTACTCTGGGGCGTTACACAAGCCCTGCACACATACAGTATGTTGAGCCAGTCCTCGATCCTGTCGGTGTCTGGTACAGTTCACAGCAGTGCCGACGTGTGGAGCTGTAACTATGGTCAAGGACAATATTTGTCCTTTACGGCCCGCTGGAGAAATGTGGTTCCTGCCAAGGCACACCTCCAACTTGGCCAGATGATGGCAATGCCGCCATTATCATGCTGTGATTTTGGCGCCAATGTCCTCCCCTGCATCCTCATCCTCTACCTTGTCCTCAGCCTCCACTGTAGGCACAGTTCTGACTGCTCCTCCAGCATACAACCTATGCATAGCATGGAGGTGTCACACTGTTCTGCACCTGGTTTACCTGGGCGAACAGAGTCACACTGGGGAGGAACTGCTCTGAGTGCTTCAATAAGAATTCAAATCCTGGCTCTCTCCTCACCAACTGAAGATAGTACCCATGGTCACCGATTATGGGAAGAACATTGTGTCAGCACTGCATCAAGGAGGTCTGACCCATGCACCATGCATGGAGGACTCTTTAGTCTGGTTGTAAAGTGGTTCTTGAAGTCTTCCACCAACTGCAAGACATCTTGAAAATGGCCAGGAAACTGTGCATGCATTTCTGTTCAGCTACTCTTGCACTGCAAAAAACTCCCTCCTTCAACTGCAAAGGCAGAATAGCGTTCCCCAAAATGGCCTCATATGTGATGTTTCCACAAGTTGGAACTCCAGCCTCCACATGTTGGACTAATTAAATGAGCAGAGGAAGGCCGTAAACAATTTTTTGATGATGCAGGCGGACAGGAGCATTCTCCTGTGTAACTTCGACGTTAGCCAGTGGCAGCTCATGTGTGACACCTGCTGTTTGCTCAGACTCTTTAAGAAAGCCACTTTATTACTACCAGTCATTCCATTCCTTCACATCCTGGAGCAGATGATGATAAATCTGGCTGGCCAGGGGATAGGACATGTGGCATCTACATCTCAAGGCCACATGATCCTTGTGGGGGCTGAAATGGTGGAGGAGGAGAAGAATATTCACACACAAGCAATGTGCAGAGAAATGGGTGGTTTATCTGCACAAGTGACAGGAAAGGAGCATGAGGAGCTGGAAGGAGATAAGGAAGATAAGGCAGATAACCCCGACACACCATGGCAGTATGCAGTGGAAACAGAGGCAGGAAGTCCAGAGTCCCTTGTGCAAATGGGCAGATGCATGCTTAGTTGCTTGCGTAGTGACAGCCGTATCATCAACATTTGGCGGAGGGGTGACTATTGGCTATCCACCATGTTAGACCCTCACTACTAGTCCAAAATGGGGGCCTCTCTTGCACCTGCAAAGTTGAGGATAAAAAATTAACTTCTATCGAAATCTCCTATGTAGTCAGTCGGCCACTGCCTATGTGCCCCATCACCCATCCTCAGAGTCTGACCAGGGGGCCCTCTGCTCTCACGCTCCACTGCCCTGACTGCTGGATGAGGGGTGGGAGGGCAGGAGCAGCTCCATCAGCAGCAACTTAAGTCTGGAGCCTCTAATGAGCACTTTTCTTCACCTACCTACTGAAGAAACCACCCAGCACCAGCAGCAGCAGGATATGGAGCATAACCTGAAACAGCAGGTGGTGGCATACTTGGATTGCACCCTGCCACCCCAAAACCAAGATCCCCTGGACTACTGGGCAGCCAAACTTGATTTATGGCTGCAACTGGACAAGTTTGCCCTGGAAAAGCTATCCTGCCCAGACAGTAGTGTCTCATCAGAGTGGGTGTTTAGTGCAGCGGGGGTCATATTTACCGCAAAGAAAATTCGCCTTTCAACACAAAATGTTGAGAAACTAACCTTTATAAAGATGAATCAGGCGTGGATCAACCAGGATTTCCACACGCCAGTGCCTGATGCATCAGACTGGATCATTCTGGCAGCCACACCAAAACCATTACTAATGGACCATTACTTCTGTATATGTACTTCAGCTACTATTCTGATGCTGCCACCCGCCTCAAGCCACACACCTGCTGCCTCTGCTGCCATCCTCTCTTACTGCCACAATCTTGCGCTTTTACTGCCACCGTTTGTTGCCCCCACCTCACCACACTGAGACTGGGCCACTGTGTTGATTCTTAATGCTGTTTTCACCCTCCCTACTCTGTGATGGAGCCAATATGTTGACTCCTCATGCTGTTTTCACCCTCACCACTCTGTGACTGGGCCACTATGTTGACTCCTCATGCTATTTCCACCCTCTCCACTGTGTGACCAGGCTCTTCATGCTGTTTCTACTCTCACCACTCTGTAATGGGGCCACTAGTGTCCCTTTTTGGCCTTGTTGGCATCACTATTTATTTTACCCTTCTTCTGATCTGTCTGAAAAAATGAAAAACACAATGGATCCTCTCTTTGGAGCATCCACGGCCTCTAATACACGGTCAGTATTTTGCATCATGATTTGCTTATGATTTAAAAAGCCAAAAGCAGGAGTGGGTACAAAACACAGAAGACAATGCAAATATTCACATCACGTGTCATCTCTGTTTTTTCGACCCACTCCTGTTTATTTGGCCTTACCAATACTGATGAATTACTGACCAAATACTGACAATGTGCAGGTGGATTCTCAACAGGATCTGTTATTTTTGGAGTTGTTTTTCTAATGGATTATAAGAAGGGAAATATAAAAAGTCATAAACAATGATGTCAACACAATCTTACTGCTGTCACCCTCTCTACTATTTCATTGGGCCACTATTTGCATCAGCGTGTAACAGAACAGGTTCTCTATCTAACAAATTTTTTAAAACTTTGCTCATCTCTAGTGATAACCATCTTTCCATCCACCTCCCCAAAGATAACTTATTTTCCCCACCAGCGAAGGAAGAGGTTGGCAATAGTGGGTGCACAGGGACTTTACCAGTATCCTAGCGTTAACCCTCTGCTCGACAGTACAGCTCCACCATCGCTCAGAGGCCTGTATGCCCTGTTGGAACTATGTACCACAGTGCCATTCAGTAGATGGATCCATGATTATTATATGAGCCAGATCCTGGGAACATCTGACCCATGGATACACTGTGATTGTCTCATCCTGAACCCATTGCACTTTCCACTGTATGGGACATCTCTGGGGCCATCTGGGTCCATCAGTAAGACATCACCCAAGGTTATTTCACATTTTCCTGCACAGGCTTTCCTTTTTCACAGGGTCACCTGATTTTTCCCACACTGGGATATTTTGTTCCTATTTTTACTATTCTATTCTATGCCTTTTTTAATTATTTGATTAAAAGTTATGTTTCAACGCTGCACATCTCAGTGATCCAATAATGAATTGTACAATCTTAGGGTTTAAAAAAATAGAAAAAAAATGTTTTGTTTTGTTTTTCTTGCAGGGGGTTGGTCTTGTAATGTAGAACTGCAAGCCTGAGGTGCTTCAGCAGCAAATAGCTTAAGATTAGTGTCATCAGCCCCTCACTCCCTCAAAAGTTTCCCTGATCAAGTTCCCTAAAATGTATACAATTTTATTTATATTCTTTCCCTGTCTCTAATCACACTACAATAGTTGCTGTTTGCTCTTTAATTGTTTTTAGAACATACTTCAGACACACTCCTTCCAGGTCGAAGCTGAACACACTACAGTGCTTCTGGTGGTTCAGCATAGACATCTCCATGACTGCTGTCCAGGCTTTGTTATTGAAATATTAATATTATAAATCTGCTCTCCAATGTCTATGTGTAAGGAAAGGTAAAAACCTCAATTGCCGTCAGAGTCAGACACAGGTGTTACCATCTTGCTTGAATTCTTGCTGAGCACTCCTCCTCCCCTCCCTGCCCAGTCTGTTTCTTTTATTTACTAACAAAAGGTGTAAAAGGGGCTGGCCCAAAACAAGGATACAGAAAGTGATGACATACAGGAAGTGATGACATAGGAAGATGAGAACATAGCCAGCTCACAAACACATGTATCCTATAACCACTGGAGCGAACCTTATCTAGCCTTGCTCAGTGATCAATGCTAGATAAAATTACTATGATCCTCATGCATGTTTATTTACAGGACAACAACATTATCTCCAGCGGCTGATCAGGCGCACTAGAGACAACAAACGCACGTTCTTTTCATTTATTGTTCTCTTAACAAATGCATCCACGCCAAGCCAATAAATCCACATCTTGCACGGGGGCCCTAGTCGGCGTCCATACATCAGCCAACAAAACACTGCTCTGCTGAACACATCAGTCTCCCCCGGCCCACAGCCCAGTGCTTAGCACATTGACCATTCGCCGACGGAGACCTCTGCGCCCAGCAGCTGTGACAGGACATACACGGGAAGATATCCACTCCAATGGTTTACCCTGACACTGAGAGACATGATGACAATACACAATATATTAAATACACATCCTAATAAAATTTCCACAACAGCTCGGACTGCCCCAAAGGGTTACAGGTGAATCCCCCAGTGGGCCCCTGGGCACCCTAGTATTGAGATATTCTACCACCATTCATATAATGTTCAATGGAGTATGGTAGAATTTTTGTGGGGGGAACGTACACATCAATGGCATCTCTATCATGGTTCCATAAAAACACTGTAATACAAATGAGAACAGGAGCCCTAACAGGTCAGAGTTATCAAAACATGATTACAATGTGTCAGGCTGCATTTTATGAAACCCAAATACCTAGAGGAAACCCACACAAAGAAGGGGAGAACATACAAACTCCATGCAGATGTTGTCCGAGGTCGGATTCAAACTTACGACCCCAGCGCTGCAAGGAACCAGTGCTAACCACCGTGCTGCCCATATCAGAAATTTATCAAAACTGAAGAAAAGGAAAATTGCCTTTGTTCCTATGAAAAATGTATGTGGAATTTGATAGGTTGATATGGGCAACTAAGCTAGTCTTCCTGTGCACCAGTTTTGATAATTTACATTTGCTAACTAGTGGTCCCGAAGGGCCTATTTACGTTCTTGGATCAAGTACTGTATTTTCTTTTAAAACTTTACTTTTATTTTATTATTTTAGTAAATACTATCCTTTTATTCATATATTCATATTGAGACTATGCTACAGACTTGTTTAAAACTATCAGTGATGCGGATTGGCTCTAGATTCTTTGCTCTTAATGATATACAAGCTCATAGTAATACATAGCATTTACTGCGACCTTTTTATGTATGGCTCTTTTTTCCTCCTAATTCATGTGTGGCATCTATTGAGAACAAGGGGGGGGGGGAGGAGGGGGAGGACAGGGGGAGAGGAGGGAAGGTGGGGGGAAATTGTTCTATTATTTTATTATTTATTGCCCTCACTAAGGAGACAATATGTTGGAGGTGTGTCACGATCTATTAACTATTACCATTCCCTTATGTGTAGGGACATGTATCATGCTGGTGCACTGGTAGTACCACCTATTTTTTCTTGATACGTTCCTCCTCTCACTTCATATCATATCAGGCTCTCTCCATCTCCTATACGCTCCTTGTAGCCACTGCCTTCTATGCTAACTGCATCCATTCAGGTCTAAGCCCTATGATTCGCTTCTGCTATACAGTTATCTTTATTGAGCTATTGTTTGAGCTTTTCCGCATATCACTGCCTAAAAACGCTAACTCTCACACACGCTGCATCCCGACATGTTTTGATAAATCTCCCCCATTATGTTTTTTGCCATATTATTATCCACTTTTAAGAAAATTTAATCAAAACAGCAATATGATGCAAATATGAATAGACCCCATGTATGGGCTTTTTATGACACTTTTCACATAGACATTTCAGTAGAATTAGACTGCAAAAGGCTTTGGCTATGTGTTAATTTCCATTTTTACTTTTACAAAAGTTTTTGAAAAATGAATGAATTTATTTTACATTGAGAGCAAGTCACTAATAATTACTGGTTTTATTTTTGCAATCCTTAAAGGACTTGCACTCAAGAGACCCTGAACATGGCACAAATATCTCCTTAGAAATACTGTACTGAAAATGTTATAAAAGAAGAAGATGGAAATCCTTGATGTAAGGATCAGCATTGATGGGTAACTGCAATGACTAGCACAGCGGCATTTGGTGCAGATGAATTAGAGGGCTTCTAAAGAGGTTATACCTCCAACAGGCATACAGATGGTACAGTCCCCAGAGGTATTGAGATTACAACTGTCATGGGCAGTGGGTATGGAACCACTGTGTCAATCAACCAATGTGACTTAGGGCTAGTCCTAATGGACTATCCTGGCAGTTCGCTGGAATTCACCTTTTAAATCCTATACAAGGATCTGGACTTTGCTGCAGAAGAGTTACCAGACCACTACCTCTTGGAATAGTCCCAGAGTGGTTGGCAGAGACACCAGTGCAATTCACTAAAGGAATAGACAATATTCGTTGTCCAGAACAGGCAGAGGTCAGGCAGAGTGCATGCAAATTCGCGAAACTAGGTTACGGCAAGTGTCAAAAGATCAACAGGCACTGATCAGGTCAGGTAGCAGAGGGTGAGAATTGGTCAGTACATGAGCAGACAACCAGAATAGCACAACTTTGCAGGGAACTGAAGATTAGTTTGCAAGCATGCTAGGGATAGACCTGAAAGATCTGTTAAGGTAGTGCAGGGGGCCACCTGCCACAGGAGAAGACATGTGAGAAGAAAGCGATTAGGCTTGCTACTAGTGAGCAGAGGAGGGTAAGTGGGTCTAGACTGCTGGGTAAAGAATGTGGTGCCCAGGTCCGCTATGAGGAGTGGGACAGTGGTGGGCACAGGCCACCAGTGTAACAATGACATGCAAGTATTTGAGATGTGCACATTTTAGCATTGTTTTATCTACTTTTTATTTGTTTTATTATTTCTTCATTTTTTTACTATTTCTTTTTTACTTTAATTATAGGAGACAAATCAGACCATTGTCACAGAATTTGTGCTATTAGGATTTCAAGCCAGTAAAAATTTAAGGACATTTCTATTCTCTCTACTTTTTGTGGTTTACTGTGGGACAATATGTGGGAACCTCCTGATCATCACCCTGGTGTCCACCAGCAAGAACCTTCACACTCCAATGTACTTCTTCATCTCACAACTGTCCATCAGTGACATTGTGTTGCCCACAGATATTGTCCCCAACATGTTCTACATCCTACTTAATAATGGGGGGGAAATTACTTATACTGGCTGTATCACTCAGTTGTATTTCTTCAGTGCATCAGAGGGTTTGGAGTGTCTCCTCCTCACAGTGATGTCTTATGACAGGTATGTGGCCATCTGTAACCCCCTCCATTATATCTCGATAATGACCAATCCATATTGCGTGAAGCTAGTCATCATATGCTGGTTGGCTTCACTGTTCATGACGTTGAATTATGACACACAAGTATCAATGCTTCTGTTTTGTGGGCCAAATATTATTGACCATTTTTTCTGTGATCTTCTTCCCCTATTAGAAATTGCCTGTTCTGACACTTCTATTGTTCGTCAACAGATTTACTTGCTCAGCATTCTTTTAATTATCACCCCAACCATTATCATTATTATCTCATATACTAAAATAATTTCTTCCATCTTAAGGATCCCATCCACTACAGGTAGACAGAAAGCCTTCTCCACCTGTAGCTCCCACCTCATCGTTGTCTCCATATTCTACTGGACTATTTTTTGTGTTTATATTTTTGCAACAAAAGGAAAATCATCGACCATCGGTAAAATCCCATCTCTACTCTATATTGTATTTACTCCTATGATTAACCCGATTGTATACAGCTTAAAAAATAAGGACATTATGAAAGCCATACGTGACACAATAAAAAAGATGACTTTGTTTGGTAATTATCTATAAACTGACACATATGGGTTTTCTTGACAGATCAGATACTTAAAGGGGTTTTCCTATATAACCATATAGTGGAGTTGAAAGTTTGTGAACCCTTCAGAATTTTTTATATTTCACCATAAATGTGAGCTAAAACATCACATTTTCACACAAATCCTAAAAGTAGATAAGAATAACCAAATCAAATAAATGAGTCAAAAAACATTAGACTTGGTCATTTATTTATTGAGAAAAATGTTCCAATATCACGTGTCTGTAAGTGGCAAAAGTAAGTGAACCTTTCAGATAAATAATTAAAAGGTGGAATTAGTTTCAGGTGAGTGTTTTCAGTCAATGGAATGATAATCCTTTGTAAGTGGGCGACCTGTTTTATTAAAACTACTTTAACCACCTCAGCCCCCTTAGCTTAAACACCCTTAATGACTAGGCCACTTTTTACACTTCTGACCTACCCTACTTTCATCATTTATTGCTCGGTCATGCAACTTACCACCCAAATGAAATTTACCTCCTTTTCTTCTCACTAATAGAGCTTTCATTTGGTGGTATTTCATTGCTGCTGACATTTTAACTTTTTTTGTTATTAATCGAAATTTAACGATTTTTTTTGCAAAAAAATGACATTCTTCACTTTCAGTCGTAAAATTTTGCAAAAAAAACGAGATCCATATATAAATTTTGCTCTAAATTTATTGTTCTACATGTCTTTGATAAAAAAAAAAATGTTTGGGTAAAAAAAAATGGTTTGGGTAAAAGTTATAGCGTTTACAAACTATGGTACAAAAATGTGAATTTCCGCTTTTTGAAGCAGCTCTGACTTTCTGAGCACCTGTCATGTTTCCTGAGGTTCTACAATGGCCAGACAGTACAAACACCCCACAAATGACCCCATTTCGGAAAGTAGACACCCTAAGGTATTCGCTGATGGGCATAGTGAGTTCATAGAACTTTTTATTTTTTGTCACAAGTTAGCGGAAAATGATGATTTTTTTTATTTTATTTTTTTCTTACAAAGTCTCATATTCCACTAACTTGTGACAAAAAATAAAAACTTCTATGAACTCACTATGCCCATCAGCGAATACCTTGGGGTGTCTTCTTTCCAAAATAGGGTCACTTGTGGGGTAGTTATACTGCCCTGGCATTCTAGGGGCCCAAATGTGTGGTAAGTAGTTTGAAATCAAAATCTGTAAAAAATGGCCGGTGAAATCCGAAAGGTGCTCTTTGGAATGTGGGCCCCTTTGCCCACCTAGGCTGCAAAAAAGTGTCACACAAAACACATTGCCCAACTTCTCCTGAGTACGGCGATACCAGATGTGTAACAGTTTTTTGCAGCCTAGATGCGCAAAGGGGCCCAAATTCCTTTTATGAGGGCATTTTTAGACATTTGGATCCCAGACTTCTTCTCACGCTTTAGGGCCCCTAAAATGCCAGGGCAGTATAAATACCCCACATGTGACCCCATTTTAGAAAGAAGACACCCAAAGGTATTCAATGAGGGGCATGGCGAGTTCATAGATTTTTTTGGCACAAGTTAGCGGAAATTGATTTTTTATTTTTTTTTCTCACAAAGTCTCCCTTTCCGCTAACTTGGGACAAAAATTTCAATCTTTCATGGACTCAATATGCCCCTCACGGAATACCTTGGGGTGTCTACTTTCCGAAATGCGGTCACATGTGGGGTATTTATACTGCCCTGGCATTCTAGGGGCCCTAAAGCATGAGAAGAAGTCTGGAATATAAATGTCTAAAAAAATTTACGCATTTGGATTCCGTGAGGGGTATGGGGAGTTCATGTGAGATTTTATTTTTTGACACAAGTTAATGGAATATGAGACTTTGTAAGAAAAAAAAAAAAAATTCCGCTAACTTGGGCCAAAAAAATTTCTGAATGGAGCCTTACAGGGGGGTGATCAATGACAGGGGGGTGATCAATGACAGGGGGGTGATCAATGACAGGGGGGTGATAAGGGAGTCTATATGGGGTGATCACCCCCCTGTAAGGCTCCATTCAGACGTCTGTATGTGTTTTGCGGATCCGATCCATGTATCCGTGGATCCGTAAAAAACATACGGACATTTTAATGGAGCCTTACAGGGGGGTGATCAATGACAGGGGGGTGATCAATGACAGGGGGGTGATCAGGGAGTCTATATGGGGTGATCACCCCCCTGTCATTGATCACCCCCCTATAAGGCTCCATTCAGTTGTCCGTATGTGTTTTGCGGATCTGATCCATGTATCCGTGGATCCGTAAAAAACATACGGACATCTGAATGCAGCCTTACAGGGGGGTGATTAATGACAGTGGGGTGATCAATGACAGGGGGGTGATCAGGGAGTCTATATGGGGTGATCACCCCCCTGTTATTGATCACCCCCCTGTAAGGCTCCATTCAGATGTCCGTATGTGTTTTGCGGATCCGATCCATGTATCCGTGGATCCGTAAAAAACATACGGACATCTGAATGGAGCCTTACAGGGGGGTGATCAATGACAGGGGGTGATCAGGGAGTCTATATGGGGTGATCACCCCCCTGTAAGGCTCCATTCAGACGTCTGTATGTGTTTTGCGGATCCGATCCATGTATCCGTGGATCCGTAAAAAACATACGGACATCTGAATGCAGCCTTACAGGGGGGTGATAAATGACAGGGGGGTGATCAATGACAGGGGGGTGATCAGGGAATCTATATGGGGTGATCACCCCCCTGTCATTGATCACCCCCCTATAAGGCTCTATTCAGATGTCCGTATGTGTTTTGCGGATCCGATCCATGTATCCGTGGATCCTTAAAAAACATACGGACATCTGAATGGAGCCTTACAGGGGGGTGATCAATGACAGGGGGGTGATCAATGACAGGGGGGTGATCAGGGAGTCTATATGGGGTGATCACCCCCGTCATTGATCACCCCCCTGTAAGGCTCCATTCAGACGTCCGTATGTGTTTTGCGGATCCGATCCATCTATCAGTGGATCCGTAAAAATCATACGGACGTCCGAATAAAGCTTTACAAGGGGGTGATCAATGACAGGGGGGTGATCAATGACAGGGGGGTGATCAGGGAGTCTATATGGGGTGATCAGGGATGATCAGGGGTGAATAAGGGGTTAATAAGTGACAGGGGGGGGGTGTAGTGTAGTGGTGTTTGGTGCTACATATTGCTGAGCTACCTGTGTCCTCTGGTGGTCGATCCAAGCAAAAGGGACCACCAGAGGACCAGGTAGCAGGTATATTAGACGCTGTTATCAAAACAGCGTCTAATATGCCTGTTAGGGGTTAAAAAAATCACATCTCCAGCCTGCCAGCGAACGATCGCCGCTGGCAGGCTGGAGATCCACTCGCTTACCCTCCGATCCTGTGAACGCGCGCGCCTGTGTGTGCGCGTTCACAGGAAATCTCGCGTCTCGCGAGATGACGCGTATATGCGTGACTGTGCGCAGGGCTGCCGCCTCCGGAGCGCGATCCTGCGTTAGGCGGTCCGGAGGCGGTTAAAAAACAAATAAAAATCTTAAAAAATGTTATTTGCATCACCATTTTCTGACTGCCATAACTTTATATTTCTGCCTACAGAGATGAATGAGGTTGTTGTTTTTTTCAGGACAAACTATTGGTATCATTTATTAGGCAAGAACTTTTTGGGGCTTTTTAATCACTATTAATACTATTTAATACTATTAATAATATTTTTTGGCAGGGCACAAGGTGACCAAAAAATGTTGATTCACATGTTTTTTTTTTATTATTATTTTATTGCAGCATACTCCGCATAGTCCAGACATTTATGGACACTTCAATACCTAATATTTTTAATTTTTATTTAATTTTTATATGAAAATTGGAAATGTAGGTTGATTTAAAAAAAAATTGAATTTTTTTATTTTTTTACTTTTTACAAAATAACAATTAGCGTAGAACCTGGGATATTTTGCTCACTTGTCCCACAGACCATATTAGAGTGCCTCTTGCACAACTTTGCAGGCAGGTTACCATAACAAGCCTTGGAACACTTCGCAGTCCCCAGGCTGTCACTGTAACCTATCGGAGCCCTGTGCAGATGAAGAGGTTAAGTGCATCGCTGCCTTTTCATGTTCCAGATACAGAAGCTATAACTTAAGCCACTTTCTGGCAAAAGTTATAGTAAATCAGGAGGCATGAAGCCACACCCATCGCACTAAGCCACACTCCTTTTCCTGACAGTTCAGAAAAGCGCAGAGAAGCTTAGAAAGTTGGAAATTATGGGGAACATAAATGCACCATAATTTATGACTTCTTTATGTCACAATAGTGGTGTTATGCCCTTAGTAAATGAGTAAAAAAAGGAATATAATAATTCAAAATATGAGTCCTACGAGTCCTCAGAGTGTCATTCACAAATTTCATGCCAATTGAAGCAGTTCCAATTCAGGAAGAATCTATTATGACCTGAATCAAATTTTCTCTCATTAGATTTGGAGCCATACCTAATTTCTAGAAATTTGCTCATCTCTACCCACAGTCCATTTGCCAAAAATGCTCTGTATTGTTGTATTCACAAAGTTTGAAGCAGAACACACTATTTTTGATGGTACTGTATTATACACTGTTAGATATATGCAAAATAAGGATGAGGGAATCAATTCGTAACAAACTGGGTTCATTATAAATTTCTCAAAAAGTTTTCTTCCAAACAAACCTGTCTACACTTTGGATGAATCCAGTAAAACTGCACATGTTGGTGGGCAAAACCACATAGAAGGACGAAGGATGCTCACATGACCCTGGGAGGAAGTGGAAGGAGGGCTAGCCCTAATTGGCTAACAGGCTAACAGACAACCTGGGTCCGTCAATCAGTGGGACGGCAGTCAGGATGCCTGTGCAGAATGTGATTTTATATTGGGCTGTAAATGAGAGTGGATGAGTCTATGCAGTGTTTGACAGAAAACTGTCTTGGACAGTATACAGAGACACAAGCATCACTTCCAGGGACAATGTAGAGACAGGAAAGAAAGAAATAATTGTGTAGAATACTAGGGACTTTGATTAGTGAAAGGAGTTTGAGGGAGTGAGTGGCTGATTGGCACAGAGCTTAATAATACAGCTGCAGAACCTAATTCTTACTGTTCTGGGCCACAAAACCTGAAAGCCACCTGAAATATAATTTTTTTAACCTCAAGCTTCTACATATCAGTATTGCCAGAACAGCACCCTATCTGTCCAGTGCTATTAAACGTGTTGCATTATAGCAAAAGTATTTTACGTCGATAACACAATTTTTATACCAGTAAAATGAAATGCAAATTGCAACATAGACAGAAATATTACTGCCTTTTCTGCATCGTTGTATAGTTGGTGTGTGTGTATGGGGGGGGGAGAGGATAATTGCATTACAAGTTTGCAATGTGTTTTACAGTAGAGAAAGGCCTGTTTAGAAAGTGCAGCTTTGAACTGAAATAATACAGTAGTCAAATGTTACACTGGCCCTTCCTGCATCGTTATTTTGGTGTTGTGGAGGAAAGGGGGTGGAATAATCTCATTACAAGTTTGCAACATTTGTTTTACAGTAAAGAAAGGTCTCTTCTTAAAATGTATGTATAAGCACAAATAACACAGTAGCCAAATCTTACACTGTCTTTCCTGCATTGTTATACTGGTCTTGTTGGGATGTTTGAGAGAATAATCAAATTACAAGTTTGCAACATGTGTTTTTCAGTAGAGAAAGGGGTCATTTATTATGAATTATAGTAAACTTTTTGCCATACTAATATTGCAGATTTTTTCTTGATGGTTATTCGCTGCAAAATCTGCAACTTTTTGCCGCTCACAACACTTTTCTCGAGTGCCGAGAAAAGGGGGCGTGGTATAGACAGGGAAGAGGGCGGACAGGCAGGCACATCTAATTTATCATTTTCCATGCCAGTTTTTGGCGTGGAAAATGACAAATCTACGGCAGCAAGGGAGCTGCCATAGATTTTAGAATGTTGCATGGCCTGCTGGAGGAAGTGACAAAGTTATGTAGAGGCCTACGACTCCACATAACTTTGGCCCATCTACCGGCAGCGCATAGGAACTAGGACTGGTGTCTAAATAACCGGTCTTAATGAATGTTCCCCTATGTTTTTAAATGCAAATAACACATCAGACAGAAATATTACTGGTACCAATACAGCATTATTCCGAAAGAAAATTGTGAATTCACTGTGTTTGTAGCAGAGGGACATCTAATTGTGCCTCTTTCTTCTTCTGGCCTTCTTCTCCCAGAGCCAGAATGTAGGGAGTAGCAGCACCAGCTATCCAGCCAGAAGTAGTAGTAGTAATAATAGAAGGCCACAGTTCTCCCTGGCTTTGGAAAGAAAACATCATCATTGAGGAGAAAGAGGATGAGATTGTGGATTGGATGGCTCACTCCTCGTCTCAGTCACAGCTGAATGACTTGAAGGTGACTTCTGAGTCTGACACCATGCCTTGGAGCCAAGGGTCATAGCATTCCTCCTGCTCTTCCTTCTTGCATCCACAGAGAAGCCTTTCAGTGGTGTTGTCTCTGTCTTCATTGCCTCTTCCTATTGGTGTACCTTTCTATTTTCCTAAGAAGAGGCCAAAAAAAAAAACACCACACCCTACGGAAGTGTTAAGCGCGAATATTCAAAAAGCTAATTTTTCTCTCGAATATCGCAACTTTGAGAATTTGTGAATATTTTAAATTTAGTGCTATATATAAGTTTTTCGAATATTCGTCATTTTTTTCCATCTGAAGTCATGATTCCTCCCTGCTTCTTGCTTGTGGGCCAATGAGTCATTGGCCCACAAGCAACTTAAGCAGGGAGGAATCATGACTTCAGAGGGAAAAAAATTATGAATGTTCTAAAAAACAAATATATAGCACTATATTAAAAAATTCTCAGCCCTCCTTGACGGAGCGCAGATACAATGTTGTCGGTGACCATGTTTCTGATCTTAAAGAGGACCTTTTATCAGTTTTGACATAGACTAATTATGGTATTATCTCGTAGGGCGGCCCACACTGAAGCCATAGGTGTGTTTTATTTCAACCCCCCCCCCCCCCCCCGGTTCGACCGCTGTGGCCCCCCGATGATGTTGCGTGCTGTATTATAATAAGCATTAAACTCGCAACGGGGAGGAGACGCAGTCTTCTGCTGTGGGCGTCTCCTTCTCCCTGGCTGTGAGCCCAATCTAAAGATAAAATTGATTTTAGATGAAAAATTGTTAGGAAACATTCTTTCCTGTATATTTTCGTATATAAAGTGCAAGTGTTGCCAAAAATTACAAGGAAGAGGGACTCCGATACAACCTGTATATCACATAAAGGAGGGCCTCATTCATATTGTGGTACAATTGTTCATGTAGTGGGACTCCGACACTCATAAAGCCTATGCATTAAGTGAAAGGGCTGCCAAAAATTACAAGGAAATGGCACTCCAATACACCCTTTGTTACACATAAAGGAGAGCATCATACACACCCTTGAAAATTTTTGATTGATGGCTTGCTGGTAAACCCTCTAAAACATTTGGAGCAAGAGCCTGATGATCTGACCATCTAAAACATTAGGGGCGAGGGCCTGCTGCTGAGATGACCCTCTAAAACATTATGGGTGAGGGTCTGCTGCTGAGCTGACCATCGAAAAAATTATGGTTGAGGGCCTGCTGCTGATCTGACCCTCTAAAACATTATGAAGCAGGCCGGGACGCCTGAATACTTTAGCTAGGAATAATAGAATAGGACTCCGGTTCTATTTTGTAGGTTTTCGGAACTGAGGCCATGATTAAGAGGGACGGCCGGGGGCATCCGTATTGTGCTGCTAGAGGTTAAATTCTTGGACCGGCGCAAGACGAACCAAAGCAAAATCAATTGCTAAGAATGTTTTCATTAATCAAAAACGAAAGTCGGAGGTTAGAAGACGATCAGATACCATCGTAGTTCCGACCATAAACTACGCCGACCGACGATCCGGCAGCGTTATTCCCATGACCCATCCAGCAGCTTCCGGGAAACCAAAGTCTTTGGGTTCCGGGGGGGGAGTATGGTTGCAAAGCTGAAACTTAAAGGAATTGACAGAAGTGCGCCACCAGGAGTGGAGCCTGCGGCTTAATTTGACTCAACACGGGAAACCTCACCCAGCCCGGACACGGAATGATAGCTCTTTATTTATTCTCGATTCTGTGGGTTGTGGTGCATGGACATTCTTAGTTGGTGGAGCAATTTGTCTGGCTAATTCCGATAACGAACGAGACTTCTCCGTGATAACTAGTTAAGCGACCCCCGGTGGTGAGGATTGAGTTGACCAGACTCTTGGATAGTGAGACTGGACTTGTAGGTGAGGGCCTGCAGGTGAGCTGACCCTCTAAAAAATTATATGCGAGGGCCTGCAGGTGAGCTGACCCTATAAAACATTATATGCGTGTATTTGCAGGTGAGCTGACCCTGTAAAAGATTGTAGGTGAGGGACTGCTGGTGAGCTGACCCTCTAAAATATTATATGCCAGGGCCTGCAGGTGAGCTGACCCTGTAAAAGATTTTAGGTGCGGGCCTGCTGGTGAGCTGACCCTGTAAAAGATTGTAGGTGCGGGCCTGCATGTGAGCTGACCCTGTAAAATATTGTAGGTGAGGGCCTGCTGGTGAGCTGACCCTCTAAAAGGTTGTAGGTGAGAGCCTACAGGTGATCTGACCCTCTAAAACATTATATGCGAGGGCCTTCAGGTGAGCTGACCCTGTAAAAGATTGTAGGTGAAGGCCTGCTGGTGATATACCAGTTGTCCCCCCAAAAAAACTGATTGGCTGGGGTGTGATATAAATATAGTATAATTTCTATATAGTGCATTTGTATTGTGCAGCATTTGTGCACGGTTCTGAGATACCGCAGCTATACAGAGGGACAAACAATTGGAACAACTAATTGCAGCTCATGTGATATATCTGTTGTCCCAAAATAAACTGATTAAGAGGTTTGATATGTCCTGTGGCCAGAGCTAGCACAATTTGCCATGGAACTCTTGGCTTGGCTCTAGTCGAGTGTCCTGTCTGAAAGGACGTTCAGCGCAGCTCACCTAGCTCACGACAGTGTGGACTACCTCACATTTCTAAAAATGAATGAGGCATGGATCTCGGAGGAATTCAACACCTGTGATGACCACGTTTAATTGAATTTCATCATGCCAGCACACACATATCCGCCACCACCAAGAACAAATAATGGTCCCGGTCTTATGTGAATACAGCGGCATAAAAGGCCTTTTGTTTGGGACCTCGGAGGAATTCAACACCAGTGACGACTATGTGTTATCGAATTTCAACTATTATCATGAGAGTTTTTTTCAAGAGGGGGGATATTTCGTTAGCCATGTTTTTAATCCAATTTTATATGTTTTGTTCTTTTAAACATACAGTACAGACCAAAAGTTTGGACACACCTTCTCATTCAAAGAGTTTTCTTTATTTTCATGACTATGAAAATTGTAGATTCACACTGAAGGCATTAAAACTATGAATTAACACATGTGGAATTATATACATAACAAACAAGTGTGAAACAACTGAAAATATGTCATATTCTAGGTTCTTCAAAGTAGCCACCTTTTGCTTTGATTACTGCTTTGTACACTCTTGGCATTCTCTTGATGAGCTTCAAGAGGTAGTCCCCTGAAATGGTTTTCACTTCACAGGTGTGCCCTGTCAGGTTTAATAAGTGGGATTTCTTGCCTTATAAATGGGGTTGGGACCATCAGTGGCGTTGAGGAGAAGTCAGGTGGATACACAGCTGATAGTCCTACTGAATAGACTGTTAGAATTTGTATTATGGCAAGAAAAAAAGCAGCTAAGTAAAGAAAAACGAGTGGCCATCATTACTTTAAGAAATGATGGTCAGTCAGTCAGCCGAAAAATTGGGAAAACTTTGAAAGTAAGGGCTATTTGACCATGAAGGAGAGTGATGGGGTACTGCGCCAGATGACCTGGCCTCCACAGTCACCGGACCTGAACCCAATCGAGATGGTTTGGGGTGAGCTGGACCGCAGAGTGAAGGCAAAAGGGCCAACAAGTGCTAAGCATCTCTGGGAACTCCTTCAAGACTGTTGGAAGATCATTTCAGGGGACTACCTCTTGAAGCTCATCAAGAGAATGCCAAGAGTGTGCAAAGCAGTAATCAAAGCAAAAGGTGGCTACTTTGAAGAACCTAGAATATGACATATTTTCAGTTGTTTCACACTTGTTTGTTATGTATATAATTCCACATGTGTTAATTCATAGTTTTGATGCCTTCATAGTCATGAAATAAAGAAAACTCTTTGAATGAGAAGGTGTGTCCAAACTTTTGGTCTGTACTGTATGTATTTGACATATATTTGTACAGGCCTGCAGTGAAAAATATATCCAATGACGGTCTAATATACCTCCAGCCATATAATTACTTGATGTTTTCTGTCCGGTGAATGAATAATTTTTGGGGCCTATAGTCCACTGGCCTGCAGTAAAATTGATATCCATTGACCGTCTAATATACCTCCAGCCACATAATCACTTGATCTTTTATGTAAGGTGAATGCATAATTTTTCGGGCCTGTAATCTAACTGGCCAACAGTAAAATTGTTATACGGTGAACGCCTAATGTACCTCCAGCCACATTATCAATTGTTCTTTTCTGTAAAGTGAATGAATCGTTTTTTGGGCCGTAGTCCACTGGCCTGCAGTAAAATTGATATGCATTGACCGTCTAATATACCTCCAGCCACATAATCACTTGATCTTTTATGTACAGTGAATGCCTAATTGTTTTGGGACCCAAAGGAATTCAACACCTGTGATGACCAGTTGTTATCGAATTTAACCTATTATTATTTGGGGTTTATTTAAGAGGGGGGATTTCATTCATATCCACTCCTCGCTTGTGAATAGCGGAAGCTGACTGGAAAGGCGAAGACCATGTTGCAGCTGGTATTCCACTACTGCCCTTTGCTGCTCACAAAGCCTGGCTAAAATGTGGAACGTGGAGTTCCAGTGCGTGCTCATGTCGCACAACAGCTGGGGAGCTGGCAATTTCAAGCGCTGCTGCAGGGTTGAAAGACCGGCTGAAGCTGTCGATGACTTGCGGAAATGTGCACACACGGGGCGCAGCTTCACCAGTAGCTCAGGCAAATTGGGGTAGGTTTTGAGAAACCGCTGAACCACTAAGTATAAGACGTGGGCTAGGCATGGGATGTGTCTGAGCTTTCCGAGCCCTAAAGCCGCCACCAAGTTACGGCAATACTCAGACACAACCATGCCACAGCTCAGTCAGTCTGGTTTCTTATCCCCTGCCACAGCTCTGCGGCGGTGTGCTGTTTGTCCCCTAAGCATATCAGCTTTAGCACGGCCTGTTCACGCTTAACCACTGCAGTGCTACACTGCTTCTAGCTACCGATTGATGACTGACTGGTGCTGCACGCGAATAATTCAGAGGTGGAAGTGGAGGAGGAGGCGGAGGAGAAGAAGTGGGGGTTGGAGCCACTAACTTAGGTGGTGGCGGAAACCCTGATGGAATTGGGGCCCGCAATCCTTGGCGTCGGTAGCATCCCAGGGTACGAGTCGCTCCCGGCCTCCAGAACATTCACCCAGTGTGCCGTCAGGAAAATGTAGCGTCCCTGACCGAAAGCACGTGTCCATGTGTGATATACCTATAATATACCTTCTAACATAGAAAGTATATTATAGTGCATTTGTGTTGTGCAGCAGTTGTGTGCGGTTCTGCTGTGATACTGCAGCTAGAAAGAGGGACAAACGCTATTGGAATAACTAATTGCAACTGGTGTGATATACCTGTTGCCACCCAAAAAAAAAACTGATAGAGGGGTGTTATATACCTATAATATACCTGCTAACATAGAAAGTATATTATAGTGCAATTGTATTGTGCAGCAGTTGTGTGCAGTTCTGCTGAGATACCGCAGCTAGACAGAGGGACAAACGCTATTTCAAGTAACTAATTGCAACTGGTGTGATATACCTGTTGCACACCAAAAAAAAACTGATAGAGGGGTGTTATATACCTATAATAAACCTTCTAACATAGAAAGTATATTATAGAGAATTTGTATTGTGCAGCAGTTGTGTGCAGTTCTGCTGAGATACTGCAGCTGGATAGAGGGAGAAACGCTCGGTTATTTTACCTCCCTGCTACTTACTTAATCCCCGTGGATACCTACTCCTAACAATGGACGTAGACATCTATGTGTATCAAGGACATGTGTACACACACTTCCGAGACATTTAGTCTGCTTCTAACCACAAGACTGATCTACTTAATTAAAATACACGAGATAACACTTTTGGCCATTGTCTTGGAAAAAGTGACCAAGTCCTGTTTTGTAAATTGAGTTTCCAAAACTCCTTTGTCTCGCTGGCTCAGAGGAGGAGTTTGATGCTGTTTAAATTGAATGCCCTTGTTTTCCATTAAACGTGTTTTGTTCCAGCATGAAGCTTTGGCTCCTGTGTGGATTATTATGCGACACCAGCGATATTTTACTCTGTGGATTTTTGGCGATATTATTTCATGGGAATAAGGGAATGACAGACGGTAACTCATAATCAAACCGTTACACAACTGTTGTGTGATTCCTGTTGCCCCATAAAAAACGGATTAAGGGGTACTATATACCTGCTTTCACAAAATACTTATTAAAGGGGTTCTGCAGTTTGTTTAAACTGATGATCTATCTGCTGGATAGATCATCAGCATCTGATTGGCGGGGGTCCCTGGTGTCGGATGATCAGCTGTTTGAGAAAGCAGCGGTGCTCCAGAAGTGCCACGGCCTTCTCACTGTTTACCACAGGCCCAGTGATGTCACGACTAGTATCAATGGCCTGGGCAGGGCTAAGCTCTATTCAAGTAAACAGAGCTTAGCCGGACCCAGGCCATTTGATATTAGTTGTGACATCACTGGGCCTGCGGTAAACAGTGAGAAGACCGCGGCGCTCCTGATCGGCAGGGTCCCGGGTGTCGGACCCCTGCCGATCAGATGCTGATGATCTATCCAGAGGATAGATTATCAGTTTAAACAAACTGCAGAACCCCTTTAAGGGGTTTGATATACCTGTTTCCACAAAATATTGGCTGAGGGGTGTAATACACCGCCTTCCACAAAATATTGATTGAGGCCTGCGATACACCAGCTTCCACCAAATATTGATTAAGGGGTTTGATATACTAGCTTCCAGCAAATACTCATTAGGGGTTCTATATACCTGTTTCCACAAAATACTAATAGCGGGGATAGATATTCCGGCTTCCACCAAATATTGATTGAGGCCTGCGATACATCAACTTCCACCAAATATTAAGGGTTTCGATATACCGGCTTCCAGCAAATACTCATTAAGGGGTTCTATATACCTGTTTCCACAAAATACTGATAGAGGGGATTGATATCCCGGCTTCCACCAAATATTGATTAAGGCCTGCGATATACCTGACATCTCAAATACTGCTCTTCTATAGAGACTTTGTCACAGGGTCATTTTAAAAATTACAGGCAGAGGAAGAGGCAGGCCATTCCGCAGGGGTGGTAGGGGTCGGGCAGGTGCACCAGGCCGGAGCCTAAGTGGGAAGTTGTAGAAGGTGCGTGTGATTACATCAAAGGATGCACCAGAGTTGGTTGAGTGGCTCACTCAGCCTTCCGCTTCTGCACCCTCTTCATCCTCTGTATCTGCACCCTCCTCACTCTCTGCTATGTGCACCCCCAAAGACACCACCACCACCACCATAGCCCCTCCAATCGTCAGAGGAATTATTCTCCCATTCATTCCCAGACCTTACCGTGTCGATGGATGTCACGTGCCCACAAGAGAGGAAGAGGAGTGGAGTTCAGAGGGAAAGACGAAGCAGCAGATTGGGGGTAGAAGGAGGAGAAGCAGGCAGAACTCGCAGTGCACAGGAGGCAAAAAGCAGACTGCAAATGCATCTGGAGCGAGCCATCCACCATGCACGGTCACATCTGGCGCTCTAAGGATGCCGGCACATGGCTCCGCAGTGTGGACTATTTTTAATGTGTCAGCTGCTGACAATAGAGTTGCCATCTGCAGCCTGTGCTGTCAACGCATAAGTCGCGGTAAGCCCAACACTCAGCTAGGGACGACCGCCTTAAGAAGGCACCTGGCCTGCCATCACCGAGCCCAGTGGAAGCAACACCGTCAGAACCCACAAAGCCATTTTCCCTGTGCTCCATGTGCTGCCTCTTCTCCTTCTCCTCTCTCCTCCCATTTGTCCTCCACTCCACCTTCCACTGTGCCGTCATCGCGTTCATCTGGCAAAAGGCAGGCTTCCGTGGCCCAAATGTTCGAACTTAAAAAGTTGATGATGCTGGATAACCCTCTTGCTAAACGGCTGACCGCTGGCTTGTCGGAACTGCTAGCCCGCCAACTACTGCCATATAAACTGGTGGACTCGGAGGCCTTTAGAATTTGTGGCCATTGGCACACCGCAATGGAAGGTCCCCGGAAGGAAATATTTCTCCCAGAAGGGCATCCCAGAGCTATATGGCCATGTTCAGCGGCAAGTGAATGTATCTCTAGCACACAGTGTCGGTGCCAAGATACATCTGACCACAGACACGTGGTCTAACAAACACGGGCAGGGAAGGTACATAACTTTTACTGCCCACTGGGTGAACCTTCTGACAGCCGTCAAGCATGCAACCCGTGGCACCCATGTGGATTTGGTGTTACCGCCACGGATTGCATGCAGACCTGCCTCTTCTTCTTCTCCTCCTACTCCATCCTCTGTCTGTTCCTCGGCTACCGCCTCTTCCGCTGCACCCCCCCAGCTACCAAAAACCTATTCGATGTGCCAGGTGAGACAAATCTATGGTGTGCTGCGGATTTTGTGCCTGGAAGCCACACCGGTCCTGCACTCCTTTCAGCTCTGTGGTCACAGACCGATCAGTGGCTAACCCCGCTCAATTTGACAGTGGTGTGCGACAACGGTGCCAATATGCTCAGCGCGCTGAAACAGGGCAAAATGACACATGTCGTGAACTTAGTTGTGCAGCGATTCGTTGCCAAATACCCGAGGTCAAGGACGTCTTGCGGCAGGCCAGGAAAATCTCTGCCCATTTTAGAAGATCTTTCACCGCCATGGCTCGCCTTGCTGACGTTCAGCGGCGTCACCACTTGCCCATCAGACGTCTGATTTGTGACTGCTCGACTATCTGGAACTCCACCTTGTATATGATTGATAGGCTGCTCCAGCAGAGATGTGCCGTTAACGACTACCTGTACGAACTCTGCGGCAGGACAAGTTCTGGGGAGCTTGGTTTTCTTTCACCGTGCCAGTGGCTGCTCATGCATGGCACATGCAGACTTCTGCGACCATTTGATGAGATCACCAAACTGGTCAGTCTCTGCCAGGGAGATATCAGTGACTTCATACCTTACGCCTTCTTTCTGGAGCGTGCATTGCGTTGTGTCATTGATCAAGCCATCGAGAAGCAGGAGCAGGAAGATGAGGAAGTCTCAATGCTGAATGAATTCCCAGGGGGGGCTACTCCATCTGAGACAAGTCAGCAGGAGTCTGAAGAGGAGTCATAGAAGGGTGGTACCTGGGGGGAGGAGGAGGGGGAGGAGCAACAATAGCAGGCTTTAAACTTTTCTGGGATCCTTAGTGTTGTCCATGGATGGGGGGAGGAGACT
The DNA here is from genome assembly GCF_905171765.1 of Bufo bufo. Lineage (NCBI taxonomy): Eukaryota > Metazoa > Chordata > Amphibia > Anura > Bufonidae > Bufo > Bufo bufo. Next base: position 827,433,289 of record NC_053389.1, read on the forward strand.
GAGGACGACATTCTCCTGGGCGATGAGCAGGAGCCAGGCCGCTCCACCGCTTCCAATTTAGTGCAAATGGGGGCTTTCATTCTCCAGTGTTTGAAGAGGGACCCAGTATAAAAAGTATAAAGGGCAAGGACCAGTACTGGGTGGCAACGTACTTAGACCCCCGATACAAACACAAAATGGTGGACATGTTACCAGCATCACAGAGGACTGTCAGAATGCAGCATTTTGCTGGCAGAGGAATTTCCACCCACAGAGAAACAGGTGCGGGTACCAATCCTACCGCACATGCAAGAAGAGGGCGGTTTTAAGATGTGTTGGTCACTTCGCATATGAGATCATTCTTGCAGCCAACCCATTGACAGCCGCCCTCCGGATTCAGCCTCAGGGTATGCCTGGACCGACAGGTGTTCGGCTACATCGGGTTAACGGCCGATGTGGACACTCTGAGAAGCGAGGAACCCCTTGACTAACTGGCTGTGCAGGCTTGACCTGTGGCCAGACCCGGCGCAATTTGGCATGGAACTCTTGGCTTGCCCCTCGTTGAGTGTCCTGTCCGAAATGATGTTTAGCGCAGCAGGGGGGATCGTGACCAATATGGACTACCTCACATTTCTAAAAATGAATGAGGCATGGATCTCTGAGGAATTCAACATCTGTGACGACCACGTTTAATTGAATTTAACCTATTACCATTGGGTTTTTTTTCAAGAGGGGGAATTTCGTTAGCCATGTTTTTAATCCAATTTTATATTTTTAGTTCTTTTAAACATATGTATTTGACATGTATTTGTACTGGCCTTCAGTAAAATTGATATCCAATGACTGTCTAATATACCTCCAGCCACATAATCACTTGATGTTTTCTGTCCGGTGAATGCCTAGTGTTTGGGGCCTGTACTCCACTGGCCTGCAGTAAAATAGATATACAATGACCTTCTAATATACCTCCAGCCACATAATGACTTGATCTTTTCTTTACAGTCAATGCTTAATTTTGGGGGCCTTTAATGTAACTGACCAACAGTAAAATTGTTATACAATGACCGTCTAATATACCTCCAGTCCAGCCACATTATCAATTGTTCTTTTCTGTATGGTGAATAAATACTTTTTGGTCCTGTACTCCACTGGCCTGCAGTAAAATTGTTATCCACTGACCGTCTAATATATCTCCAGCCACATAATGACTTGATTTTTCTGTCCGGTGAATGCCTAATGTTTGGGGCCTGTACTCCCGTGGCCTAAAATAACATTTTTCTAGGCTTTTTTTAGCAGGGCACATTTTTGAAAGTTTCCCTTAAAGCATAAAATAGCCCCTGATTAAAATACATATTTTTTGTGGGAATTTTTGCCATTGATTTCCCTCAGGTATGTCAATGTCCATGGGACGATTTCTGCACTTCTAGTAAGTATTTGGTGGCTGCAAATATGACCTGAAGGTATTGCAGGTTCGCCTGCCATTAAAGTGAATGGGGCCCGCCGCGATCTGGCGGTTCGCAAACATTTGATCGCGTTCGCAAATCGTCCCTGCCGATGTTCGTTCATCATTAGTGTTTGGTGGGACCTGCTCACATCACCGCCTCCAGTGCACCAGCATGAATGTTAACTTTGATTGTACCATCATCTGTATTTGCACATCTGACCTATATATCTTTGTGTATATAGTGTTGTGTCTAGTGTACCCTTAAGGCAATTAAATATATAAATAAATTTTGCGCTGTTCTGTATCTCGATCCTTGAATCCCACACTTCCACGTCTTGGTATAACGTCATACGCTACCTGGGTTTGTTTCTGACCCAATATAATCCTGTTAACAGACCAGGTTTATAGTTAACGAGAAACTTGTGACAGTCTATTGGGCCGGCAGTGCTCTGTTTCACTGGGGCAGTGATAAGGCTCTCTCAGCTTGTCAGGGTTGTGAGCGAGTGTTGTACCACACTGAAGGTGATGTGGACCACCCTCTCTCACTCTCTGTGCCAAGCAGACCTTGCGTATTCTCAGGGAGTGCATAACATCAAGTCTTGGTTATCAGTGACGAATCCGTACCGTGTGATCCTGATAAGGTGTGATGTCAGGTAGGGCTGCGAGGTGTGGTATCGTCACAGAGGCCCTCACTGTTAAACGGAAATGGGAGGAAGAGGTGGGTCCAATTTCAGAAGATGAATAAAAAAAAGTGTTGGCATTGACACTACAATTGTCAGTAAGTGAATCACAACGAATGTCACAATTATTATTGATCCATCGGGGGAACAGAACACCACTATGGATACTATGGTACTGTGGAATTAGTACTATCTTTCTCTGTTCACACTGTGAGGAAGGGCCACATCTATACTACATATGTCTTGCGACTTCCCATGTTTAGAGGGATTTTGGAAAGGGGTTCTGAGTTCGGTCAGGGATACATATCAGGTCCGAAAACCGTTTGAAACCAGGACCTGTATAATGGGAATCCTGGGAACATGTACCCAGGATTATAACACAACTCTTAGTATCTAACGCCTGCTATTTCAAGCCCGTAAATTGATTGCGAAGCATTGGACTCGCCAGGGTCCCCCCTCTAAGGTGAAATTTATATCTAGAGTCAACGAGGTACTTCACCCCAAGAAATGAGTCTCTTTAACCACCTCAGCCCCCAGTGCTTAAACACCCTGAAAGACCATGCCACTTTTTACACTTCTGACCTACACTACTTTCACCGTTTATTGCTCGGTCATGCAACTTACCACCCAAATTAATTTTACCTCCTTTTCTTCTCACTAATAGAGCTTTCATTTGGTGGTATTTCATTGCTGCTGACATTTTTACTTTTTTTTGTTATTAATCGAAATTTAACGATTTTTTTTGCAAAAAAATGACATTTTTCACTTTCAGTTGTAAAATTTTGCAAAAAAAAACGAGATCCATATATAAATTTTGCTCTAAATTTATTGTTCTACATGTCTTTGATAAAAAATGTTTGGGTAAAAAAAAGTGGTTTGGGTAAAAGTTATAGCATTTACAAACTATGGTACAAAAATGTGAATTTCCGCTTTTTGAAGCAGCTCTGACTTTCTGAGCACCTGTCATGTTTCCTGAGGTTCTACAATGCCCAGACAGTACAAACACCCCACAAATGACCCCATTTCGGAAAGTACACACCCTAAGGTATTCGCTGATGGGCATAGTGAGTTCATAGAACTTTTTATTTTTTGTCACAAGTTAGCGGAAAATGATGTTTTTTTTTTTTTTTTCTTACAAAGTCTCATATTCCACTAACTTGTGACAAAAAATAAAAAGTTCTATGAACTCACTATGCCCATCACAAAATACCTTGGGGTCTCTTCTTTCCAAAATGGGGTCACTTGTGGGGTAGTTATACTGTCCTGGCATTCTAGGGGCCCAAATGTGTGGTAAGGAGTTTGAAATCAAATTCTGTAAAAACTGACCAGTGAAATCCGAGAGGTGCTCTTTGTAATATGGGCCCCTTTGCCCACCTAGGCTGCAAAAAAGTGTCACACATCTGGTATATCCATACTCAGGAGTATTCCAAAGAGCACCTTTTGGATTTCACTGGTCATTTTTTACAGAATTTTATTTCAAACTCCTTACCACACATTTGGGCCCCTAGAATGCCAGGGCAGTATAACTACCCCACAAGTGACCCCATTTTAGAAAGAAGACACCCCAAGGTATTCGCTGATGGGCATAGTGAGTTCATGGAAGTTTTTATTTTTGTCACAAGTTAGTGGAATATGAGACTTTGTAAGGAAAAAAAAAAAAAAAATCATCATTTTCCACTAACTTGTGACAAAAAATAAAAAATTCTAGGAACTTGCCATGCCCCTCACGGAGTACCTTGGGGTGTCTTCTTTCCAAAATGGGGTCACTTGTGGGGTAGTTATACTGCCCTGGCATTTTCCAGGGGCCCTAATGTGTTGTAAGTAGGTAAATGACCTGTGAAATCCGAAAGGTGCTCTTTGGAATGTGGGCCCCTTTGCCCACCTAGGCTGCAAAAAAGTGTCACACATGTGGTATCTCCGTATTCAGGAGAAGTTGGGGAATGTGTTTTGGGGTGTCATTTTACATATACCCATGCTGGGTGAGAGAAATATCTTGGTCAAATGCCAACTTTGTATAAAAAAAATGGGAAAAGTTGTCTTTTGCCAAGATATTTCTCTCACCCAGCATGGGTATATGTAAAATGACACCCCAAAACACATTCCCCAACTTCTCCTGAGTACGGAGATACCACATGTGTGACACTTTTTTGCAGCCTAGGTGGGCAAAGGGGCCCATATTCCAAAGAGCACCTTTCAGATTTCACTGGTCATTTTTTACAGAATTTGATTTCAAACTCCTTACCACACATTTGGGCCCCTAGAATGCCAGGGCAGTATAACTACCCCACAAGTGACCCCATTTTGGAAAGAAGAGACCCCAAGGTATTCGCTGATGGGCATAGTGAGTTCATGGAAGTTCTTATTTTTTGTCACAAGTTAGTGGAATATGAGACTTTGTATGAAAAAAAAAAAAAAAATCATCATTTTCCACTAACTTGTGACAAAAAATAAAAAATTCTAGGAACTTGCCATGCCCCTCACGGAATACCTTGGGGTGTCTTCTTTCCAAAATGGGGTCACTTGTGGGGTAGTTATACTGCCCTGGCATTTTCCAGGGGCCCTAATGTGTGGTAAGTAGGTAAATGACCTGTGAAATCCGAAAGGTGCTCTTTGGAATGTGGGCCCCTTTGCCCACCTAGGCTGCAAAAAAGTGTCACACATGTGGTATCACCGTATTCAGGAGAAGTTGGGGAATGTGTTTTGGGGTGTCATTTTACATATACCCATGCTGGGTGAGATAAATATCTTGGCAAAAGACAACTTTTCCCATTTTTTTATACAAAGTTGGCATTTGACCAAGATATTTATCTCACCCAGCATGGGTATATGTAAAATGACACCCCAAAACACATTCCCCAACTCCTGAGTACGGCGATACCACATGTGTGACACTTTTTTGCAGCCTAGGTGGGCAAAGGTGCCCAAATTCCTTTTAGGAGGGCATTTTTAGACATTTGGATACCAGACTTCTTCTCACGCTTTGGGGCCCCTAAAATGCCAGGGCAGTATAAATACCCCACATGTGACCCCATTTTGGAAAGAAGACACCCCAAGGTATTCAATGAGGGGCATGGCGAGTTCATAGAAAAAAAAAAAAATTGGCACAAGTTAGCGGAAATTGATTTTTTTTTATTTTGTTCTCACAAAGTCTCCCTTTCCGCTAACTTGGGACAAAAATTTCAATCTTTCATGGACTCAATATGCCCCTCACGGAATACTTTGGGGTGTCTTCTTTCCAAAATGGGGTCACATGTGGGGTATTTATACTGCCCTGGCATTCTAGGGGCCCTAAAGCGTGAGAAGAAGTCTGGAATATAAATGTCTAAACATTTTTACGCATTTGGATTCCGTGAGGGGTATGGTGAGTTCATGTGAGATTTTATTTTTTGACATAAGTTAGTGGAATATGAGAGTTTGTAAGAAAAAAAAAAAAAATTCCACTAACTTGGGCCAAAAAAATGTCTGAATGGAGCCTTACAGGGGGGGGGGGGATCAATGACAGGGGGGGTGATCAATGACAGGGGGGTGATCAGGGAGTCTATATGGGGTGATCACCCCCCTGTCATTGATCACCCCCCTGTAAGGCTCCATTCAGATGTCCGTATGTGTTTTGCGGATCCGATCCATGTATCTGTGGATCCGTAAAAATCATGCGGACATCTGAATGGAGCTTTACAGGGGGGTGATCAATGACAGGGGGGTAATCAATGACAGGGGGGTGATCAGGGAGTCTATATGGGGTGATCACCACAGTCATTGATCACTCCCCTGTAAGGCTCCATTCAGACGTCCGTATGATTTTTACGGATCCGATCAGTCTATCAGTGGATCCGTAAAAATCATGTGGACATCTGAATGGAGCTTTACAGGGGGGTGATCAATGACAGGGGGGTAATCAATGACAGGGGGGTAATCAATGACAGGGGGGCGATCAGGGAGTCTATATGGGGTGATCACCACAGTCATTGATCACTCCCCTGTAAGGCTCCATTCAGACGTCCGTATGATTTTTACGGATCCGATCAGTCTATCAGTGGATCCGTAAAAATCATGCGGACATCTGAATGGAGCTTTACAGGGGGGTGATCAATGACAGGGGGGTAATCAATGACAGGGGGGTGATCAGGGAGTCTATATGGGGTGATCACCACAGTCATTGATCACTCCCCTGTAAGGCTCCATTCAGACGTCCGTATGATTTTTATGGATCCGATCAGTCTATCAGTGGATCCGTAAAAATCATGCGGACATCTGAATGGAGCTTTAAAGGGGGGTGATCAATGACAGGGGGGTAATCAATGACAGGGGGGTGATCAGGGAGTCTATATGGGGTGATCACCACAGTCATTGATCACTCCCCTGTAAGGCTCCATTCAGACGTCCGTATGATTTTTACGGATCCGATCAGTCTATCAGTGGATCCGTAAAAATCATGCGGACATCTGAATGGAGCTTTACAGGGGGGTGATCAATGACAGGGGGGTAATCAATGACAGGGGGGTGTTTAGGGAGTCTATATGGGGTGATCAGGGGTGATCAGGGGCGATCAGGGGCGAATAAGGGGTTAATAAGTGACAGGGGGGGTGTAGTGTTGTGTGGTGCTTGGTGCAACATATTACTGAGCTGCCTGTGTCCTCTGGTGGTCGATCCAAACAAAAGGGACCACCAGAGGACCAGGTAGCAGGTATATTAGACGCTGTTATCAAAACAGCGTCTAATATACCTGTTAGGGGTTAAAAAAAACACATCTCCAGCCTGCCAGCGAACGATCGCCGCTGGCAGGCTGGAGATCCACTCTCTTACCTTCTGATCATGTGAACGAGCGCGCCTGTGTGCGCGCGTTCACAGGAAATCTCGCGTCTCGCGAGAGGACGCGAGGGCGCGTCCACTCTGAATGAATCAACCACCTCCAGGACGCGTCTGTGCGTACAGCGGTCCGGAGGTGGTTAAAAAGAAACATGAAATACATGATCTGATGGGATGTTAGTAGATTATTATAGATCTCCTGTCATCCGTCTCTCCACAGGGTTATGGGTGGGGTGGGGAATATAGGTAATTAAAAAATCTAAATTACAATGTAAATATTTATTTCTTTTTGTTTACTCGTTTACATCATAGGAAGTTTCATGTCCCTATTGTTTGTACATGATGGAAAACTGCATAATAAAAATTATCTAAGGAAGTTAGGAGGGGTGAGGTCAAGGAGCTCACCAAGATATATCACATTCTGATAAAAATGACGGGAAAGGTGAGGATTCTGATGATGATTGTATATTGGACAGGGCCTGGGAGCCAAATCGGGGTGCTGAGGAGGAGGAAACATCCAAGAAGGAGGGCAGTGGCACCAGTAGCATTAAAGAGCATGGCAGAAGCACAGTCAGAATCTCCCAAAGGTCTGCAAGGGCCAAATTTGCTTTGGGAACTGGTGATGTTGCTGATACTGTGGGTGCAGCTGGCCCATAATGCACTAGAGCTATGCACAAGCTTGGCTTCTGCTAGGTCTGTTCGAGTATCTCCCCTCTAGCAATTTTCCTCCACCATGCTGGAAGACAACAGAATTGCCCAGTGCAAGATCTGCAAGAGGAAAATAAGCCATGGGCAGTTTAACACAAACATAGTGTCCAGAAAGGGTAGGGAACAGGCCAGTCCTGTGCTCCACCTGCACCACTCTCCCTACCTACGGTATTTGTATGATTGAATAGGGTTCTTTTTGGTCATGGTAGTTGCAGTATCTTTTTCTCCTCCATGTGCACTGTCTATCTCAGTACATATAAACAATTGGTATGCTGGACTGGGAACGTACACATGTTGATCTATACACAAAATATCTAGCAGTAGCAACATTGTCCTGTGCTGCACTGATACTTCAGCTCAGGATTAGTTTAGTGTCTTACTTTTAGATACTTTGTTTCTAGCGAGTGTCTTAGCAATTTTACTGAATTAATAGACACTTCTACATTCAGGTGTTTCACCTCTCTAGGGATCGGGTCTTGTAGTTATGTGTGGGAAAGTCTCTCTCTGTAGATTCCCACAGTTATGCACCAACATCCATAATGTGCATAAATACAGACCTCTGTATCTCCACACTAGACTAATGTAACCTGAATAATACAGCTCAGAAACATAGAAACATAGACTGTGTCGGCAGATAAGAACCATTTGGCCCATCTAGTCTTCCCAATATACTGAATACTATGGATAGCCCCTGGCCCTATCTTATATGAAGGATAGCCTTATGCCTATCCTATGCATGCTTAAACCCCTTCACTGTATTTGCAGCTACCACTTCTGCAGGAAGGCTATTCCATGCATCCACTACTCTCTCAGTAAAGTAATACTTCCTTATATTACTTTTAAACCTTTGCCCCTCTAATTTAAAACAATGTCCTCTTGTAGCAGTTTTTCTTCTTTTAAATATTCTCTCCTCTTTTACCTTGTTGATTCCCTTTATGTATTTAAGGCTTCATCTCTGTGGATACAGATCCAATTTATTCACCTGTGGCACTCGTCATAGGGTATAGCCAAATTTTTTATATAATTGTAGCTAATAAAGTTTTTTGTTTTCTTTTACTGTCCATACACAGGCAGTGAAATATTTTCGTTATTATTGGTACGGAAACCAGCAGTTTTTCTATCCATGAGCTATTTGTATGATCCGTCCTAAGTGATGGCCCACTACTAGATGACAGTCCCTTCTTGACTAAGTGCAAGGGCCTAAACCAAAATGGGAAAAAGAGTAGCAAGACAGTGAGAGGTAAAAACCAGACAGGCAAAACCAGTATTGGAATAGGTCAGAAGTAAAACTTTAAATGTCTCTCATTACTCAGTACAAAAGATAACATGTGGTACATCCAGCAGTAGTTGTTACAAGGTGCAATTTTTGGCCCCAGATGATGATCTACGGTGGCTGGTTAAGTGGCAATCAATGCACCTCAGATATGCTATCTTGCTGAAAACTCTCGTGTGGATATAATAAATTTCTACAAAAATACAACAAAACCAAATCCAAAAAAAGCATTGAAAATCAAATCTCCAAAAACATCTTCTAATCTAAAAAGGTTCAAAATTTAGTAGTGATTAATTAATAGAAAGGAAATTATGGACTGGCACTCTGTATGTGTGGATAAAATCAATAATTCATACAATATAAAGTGATCACATACATTTAATAAGTAAAACAATAATAAAAATAGAATAAAATACCAATCGAATTGCAATATGTCACCTGAAAATTATACAAAGGTGATAAATGCTGGTAACAAAATGGCTGGGAGTCTAAGGTATGGGTCAGCGCAGACAAATATTGATATATTGCTGAAAAAAATAGAATCCGCTGATTGTAAGTGGACAAATGTTTATAGGTCAAGTCGTATATTGTCTATTTCCAAACACAAAGTCCTTTGCTGAAACAAGAGTCCTATTTGATTTCAGATGATTTATCAATGTCCAGACTCAGTTATTAAAGCGATATAGAGTGCTAGGATGCACTATATTAAAACCCAGTATGGGTCTTACCTTCTCCTTGGTCGAGGCAATATATCCGGAGTAACGGTCTTTCAAACCTGGATATTGTAGAAACTGCTGTGTTGAATGAGCGCTAATGTGTTAGCTGACATTAAAATCCCTATATAGGCTTCATGCATAAGCTTCAATAATAATAATAAACTACATAAAATCTGATGTTTAATCATAATGGAACACAAATATATATATATTATTAATTCTATATAATAAAAAAGGAGGAGATTTGACATTCAGGGGATTCAGCCTGAATCCCCATCATTACCACAGGCTGAATCCCCTGAATGTCAAATCTCCTCCTTTTTTATTATATAGAATTAATAATATATATATATTTGTGTTCCATTATGATTAAACATCAGATTTTATGTAGTTTATTATTATTGAAGCTTATGCATGAAGCCTATATAGGGATTTTAATGTTTTTAATGTTTTTATAGTTATTTATGAATTTCTATCTAACAGCAATATGATACAACATTCATATTTTCTGGCTGGTGACTACTTAGTATAAGGTGTAATATACCAAAAAAAACGCACATAGGTATAAAAAAAACGCATGACAAAAACGCAGCAGACAAAATGCAGAAGGGAGAAAAAAAATTAATAAATAACAAAGCTGAATCTTGTAACCACTAATTCCACACTAGTAATTTGGACAGACCTGGGCGGTCTATAAATAACCCAGTCCAAAATGGGAGAGTAGCTGCCACTGAGGAAGGGGTAAGAGGTCCCCGAAACGCGTCTGGCGTGAACCAGCATACTACTCCCTTTGGACAAGAAAGAGGCCTTTATACGAACATCTGCAGAAATCTGAAAATAATTTTTCGGGTAACTTCCGAAAGATTGGAGCGCTCCGAATTTCATAACAGTTTTTCTTCATCCGAAATCTCGGCACCAACCCTTGTGATACTTTCTGCTGTGAATCACACGCTACAGCCTTGCAAAAAATCAGGTGACATACTGGCGTCCGTGTGAACAAGTTGGAGTCAGCTAACACATTAGCGCTCATTCAACACAGCAGTTTCTACGATATCCAGGTTTGAAAGACCGTTACTCCGGATATATTGCCTCGACCAAGGAGAAGGTAAGACCCATACTGGGTTTTAATATAGTGCATCCTAGCACTCTATATCGCTTTAATAACTGAGTCTGGACATTGATAAATCATCTGAAATCAAATAGGACTCTTGTTTCAGCAAAGGACTTTGTGTTTGGAAATAGACAATATACGACTTGACCTATAAACATTTGTCCACTTACAATCAGCGGATTCTATTTTTTTCAGCAATATATCAATATTTGTCTGTGCTGACCCATACCTTAGACTCCCAGCCATTTTGTTACCAGCATTTATCACCTTTGTATAATTTTCAGGTGACATATTGCAATTCGATTGGTATTTTATTCTATTTTTATTATTGTTTTACTTATTAAATGTATGTGATCACTTTATATTGTATGAATTATTGATTTTATCCACACATACAGAGTGCCAGTCCATAATTTCCTTTCTATTTCCAATATTTTTTATCTGTATGGGTGATACAGCTTTATTGGACTAGAGCACCTGGCCCTTATCACACAGGAGTGAGCTATTCCTATAATTTCAAGTTCACAGTGATTAATTAATGTTCAGGATTACTTCAATTTCTATACAGAAAACTGCAAACTTAAAAACTTAAAACAAGAAATGCAATTTTGGTTTTCCATAGAGGGAGACCAGATTTCAAATCATAACCAAAGAAACCAAAATACAATCGGTAAGAATAAAGGTAGAAATGAAAGTACAGCAAAAACACAGGTGAGGTCACATTTTTTTGCAACAGATAAAATTAATTCAAGTTATAGGCTTAGGCTCATTCTTTCAAGCACTATGTATTCAAGTAGAGGGTGAAAATGTACATCTAATTGTATATCATAGTCAATTACGGTTTGTAATATATATTTATCTTAGGAAACTTTTTTTAGCATTTATTTTATTCTTGATGAACTAAAGTTGTTTTGTTTGTAACATAGGAGGACTTTGAAGGCCATTCTGATCTCCTGATTCCTCATAGTATAAATAATGGGGTTGAAGAATGGGGTCACCATAGTGTTTATAAATGATAACATCTTGTTTAAGCTGAAGGAATATCCTCTCGCTGGAGATAAGTAGAGTATGATAAGTGTTCCATAATATGTGCACACAACGGCCAGATGTGAACTACATGTGGATAAGGCTTTTTCCTTCCCAGCCTTTGAGGACATGTTAAAAATGGAGTAAAATATGAGGATATAAGTGATGATGATAAAGAGCATCTGGAAAAGACCAACAAACAAAGCCACAATAGAAACTTCAATTTCAACCCAGGTTCTGTTAGAGCAAGAAAGTTCTAGAAGAGGAGCAACGTCACAGAAGAAATGGTCAATGACATTTGGTCCGCAAAAATCTAGTTGTAGTATAAGTGTGTGAGTAATAAAAGGCTGCAGAAAACCCACCATCCATGAGTATGTAATAAGACCATTGAGAAGTTTAATGTTCATAATAGATGCATATCTCAATGGTCTACAAATGGCCAAATATCGATCATAAGACATCACAGTGAGGAGACAACATTCTAATATGGTAGAGGCCCCAAAGAAATATAACTGAGTAATGCAACCAAGAGCTGGCATGCTGGTGTCACCCAACAAAATGACCTGTAATGTAATAGGAGCAACTGTTGTACTGATCAAAATATCCGAGAGCGAGAGATGACTAAGAAAGATATACATAGGAGAGTTCATTTTGCTGCTGGAACGTGACAATATTAATAGGACTATCGACAAATTTGCAGTCACGGTTGCTGCATACAGGAAAGCAATGAGAATAAAAAATGGAATACGGAAGAGACCAAGATTTTGAAATCCCAGTAATAGAAATTCTACAACCTTTGTCTGGTTTCTCCTTAAAACTTCCTGTGAATTAATAAAAAAATTTAATAACATTCTATTTATCAAATATACTGTATTTATAGAGAGAGATTGGAATTAGATTTCCTTCCAAAAAGAAAAGAAAGCTAAGCCTGTCTGATTCTCTCTCTCTAAAGAGATCAGAGAGTGTTATATGTCAATCTTCAGGGCAATTGGAGCATATTTGACTCTGGTAGAATCGATTTGGACCAGATTCAGGAAAAAATTGCCAAAGCAGACAAAAAGAAGTTTAATAAAATTTGCTCATCTCTATATCAGACATATTGTATCTCTGTTTTTTAGTTCATCTCAGTCATCAGCATTAAAATGACCGAACACCAACACCATCAAACATTCTCCTCTCTATGACCAATATAACATAGTTCTCTTTGTCCTAGTGGCAAGAAAACATTAAGAAAAGAGATGAAAATTAGAAGTGTGAGTGAAGAACAAGTGGATCTCTTCATGGCACCAATGGATAACACCGGCTAGAATTGAGATGCAGAGTCTAACAGGGTCATTGGGTTTGGTCATTGTGGCCACCAAAAAAAAAAGTGTTGGATGTTTTTGAGCAGAGCTCAGAGTTTTGATGCTCAACATGACCTTCTAAGGTGGTTGAGTGGAGCTTGTGGCTGCACTAGATGGTAAAATAGTAATACACCGTAAACCTATAGTATGTCAGATAGAAGGATTTGGGATAAAATATACAGAGCCGCTGATAAAATTCAAAGTTGTAGAGCGTTCAAAATGAAAAGAGTTTATCATGAATGATGGAGGTAGGAGAGGATTTACTATTAGAGCAATATCCAGAAGAAAAATGTAGCTGTGTGATAATCACATCAAGACAGAGATCTATAATGAATGGCAAGAAATGGCCGAACGCCTGCACAGGACCAACAGGAGTTCTCAGGTGGGTGGGTGTGTGTGTGGGGGGGGGGGTCATTGTAATGAATAAAATAAATAGCATGTATAATTATTTGTATATGTATATTGTATGATTAATATGTATCATATGTATAATAATGCACTTACTTCACTTTGCTTTTCCATTTTCATTCCATCTAAAGAATCATGGTGAAACTAACAGAGAACTCCTCTATTCTGGTAAATTCAATCTAATATTTCATCTCCTCACTGTGTTTTGTATCGTTAATGTGACCTACGAGTCTGTTCATTTCTTGAATTTACTAAAACCGACTTCTCAGTATAATTTGTGTCGGAAGTATTCAGCAGATGATAATATAGATGACAGATGTTAGAAAACCTGATACAATGTGACGTATCGAGTTTCAGAGATCAGTTTATATTTTTCAGTGTAATAATCCCTGGAGGCTGCTAATAAACCCCAGGAGATGATTATTCCAAAGACGAGTCACATGAAAACCAATTAAATGAGATGTTAATGTTCACGAGAGACATCATTAATGTGAACACAAAGAGTCAAACATTAAACACACATATAAACAGAATAATAAAGCATTGATATTTCCAGAGCTGCATTTCAGGTTTTTTATTCTGTGATACACACATAGTACAATAATAATAACAATAATATTTCTAATAGCACCATCATATTCCATAGCGTTTTACATTTTTAAGGTTGCTTTTACATAATCAGACATTACAGAGCGACAAAATAATGTAGTTCAAACAAGAGGAGTGAGGACCCCGATCACAAGAGCTTACAATCTATGAGGAGAAAGATGGAGGTGACACAATAGTACCTAAGGGGTGGACTTCTGAAGAATAATGGAGATAAAAAGATAGGAAGTTTGTGAGGTGTGACAGTTCTCAGATCTGAAATGATGAGGTATCTCAGGACCACAGTCACCCCAGCAGTGAAGAATGACATAAGAAAAATGTCAAAGGGAGAGGACTTAAAAGCGTACCTGGATGCAGTGTTGGACTGGGGTGCCTAGGGCCCACCGTATTGATACATTCAAATATGACCTTCTCACAAAGCAGCAAGATCCCACCAGATGATTGACTATAGGGGTCCCTGCAGCAACTTTGAGAAGGTAGGTCCTGGGGAAAAGAGGAAGAGAGGACACCGGCTAGCTTTCCTCTATACCTAGAAGTCATCTCAGCTCTGATCGTGTCTATGATAATAAACTGGGTTCTTTAATAATCTATTAACTTGTTTTTATATGAACATAGGCTGGTTGAGGTGCTGGACATTGAATATATGTATGCAGTGCGGTAAGTCTACTGTGTTATGTGCTACTTGTTCAGGGGGTGGGAGACTAGGGGCACACCTTGCTCAGGGACCCACCGGGGAATTCACCTGTATCCCTGTGGACCAGTCTGGGCCTGTCTGGGTACCTTTGAAAGGAATGCAAAGAGACAGAGAGTCTTCCTGAGGGTGAGTGGGCAGTGCTGGCTGACACCCTTCCTGCCAGGGGAACTATAAAACCCTGACTTAGAAGTGAGGATGCAGTATGCTAAGGCTATTTCAGGTTGTGGCCGTATTACCTCCTGCCCCCATTATAGTTGTGCCAAATGGAGACTTACAAACATCCATCAATGCCAGAATTCAAAGAGATGCAGCAGGCTGTTCCCTGCTAGAACAGCCTGTCGGATTTATAGCACTAGTGTGAAACTAACCTTAGCATTCTGCACCCTCAGTTCTAAGTAAGGCTCTTGTAGTTTGCCTGGCAGGAAGGGTACCAGACTTAATGGTAAAATCCTTGCCAGGCTGGGGGTTACACTAACTGTGAGAAAACAGAGACTCTACAACTGAAAATATGATCCTAACAAGCCAACCAGATGACTAGGGATGAGCGGACCCGTGGGTGTTCGGGTTCGCCGGGATCGGACGAACTTCGGATCAAAGTTCGGGTTCCGGTCCTGAACTTGAACCGAACTCGAACCCAAACCCCATTGAAGTCAATGGGGACCTGAACTTTGGTGCACTAAAATGGCTGTAAAATAGTCATAGTAAGGGAAAGAGGACTGCAAAAGGAAGCAAAATGGGGGTAAGAAAAGGACAATTGCCCTACAAACAAATGTGGATAGGAAAATGACTTAAAATAACATAGAATAGAAAAAAATATTGAAAATAATAATCTTGAACTAGGAGGCGGAGGTCAAAGTGGAGTCGGAGGTTGAGGAGGCGGTAGACGTAGCGGTGTAGCAGGAAGCAGAGGTGGAGGAGAAGGAGATAGCCAAAACTGTTTTTTTTTTTGTTTTGTTTTTCTCCATTTTTTATTTATTTATTTATTATAAATTTGGGAAGGCCCCAAAACATTTGGAAATGAAAAAGAGAACACAAATAGAGAAAGGGCGCTGGTGTATAACAATAACTGGGTGCGGCCGGTATACTTGTCTACTCAGTACAAGGTACTGTGGGATCTATGCCGGGTTCATTCTAATGAACGTGAGCTTGTCCACGTTGGCTGTGGATAGGCTTCTGCGCTTGTCTGTGATTACTCCCCCTGCCATGCTAAACACACGTTCGGACAATATACACTGGCTGCAGGACAGGCAGGCACCTCCACGGTGTAAAGGGAAAGCTCAGGCCATTTGACGAATTTGGAAATCCAGATATTGAATGGGGCAGATCCATCAGTCTTCCCCTTCTGCTTTTACTGAGCCCCCGCTGTTAGCTGTGAATGCAATCAGTAGCGCGTCTACCAGCATGCACTTGTACTCGCGCAACTTCCGATCATGCTTCAGTGACGGAATTAAAGACAGCTTGTTGCCCTTATAGCGGGGATCTAGCAGGGTGGCCACCCAGTAATCAGCACTGGTTAGAATGTGGGCAACTCATTGCGCAGGCACTACAGCAAGTAGTCGCTCATGTGTGCCAGGCTGTCCAGAGGCAACGACAAGCTGTCCTCTGTGGGAGGTGCATCGTCTGTGTCCTCTGTATCCCCCCAGCCACGCTCCAGTGATGCCCATGAGCTGCTTTGGGTGCCACCCTGCTGTGAACATGATTCCTCCTTCTCATCATCCTCCTTCTCCTCATCCTCCAGAACTGTGTCCTGGCTGGACAGTTGTGTACCTGGCTTCTGTTGGTGCAGGAACCCACCCTCCGAGCCACTTGTGAATGACTGGCCTAATAACCATGGAAATGATCCCTTTTCCTCCTCCTCTTCCTCCTGTGCCACATTCTCTTCCATCATCGCCCAAAGCGTTTTTTCAAGGAGACATAGAAGTGGGATAGTAACTCTGAGGACAGCGTCATCGGCACTGGCCATGTTGAAGGCACACTAGTTGGTGGTGAAGTGGTGCTGTTCCGCAGAGCGAGTCACCCGTGCGTGCTGCAGCTGAAACTCCACTATCTCCTGCTGCTGCTCGCACAGTCTCTCCAGCATGTGCAAGGTGGATTTCCACCTTGTGGGCAATTCGCAAAAGAGGTGGTGAGCGGGAAGGCTTAAGTTACGCTGTAGCGCCGACAGGCGAGCAGCGGCAGGGTGAGAACACCTAAAGAGCACACAGACGGCCCACACTTTCTGCAGCAGCTCTGACATATTGGGGTAATTTTTCAGGAACCTCTGCACCACCAAATTCAGCACATGCGCCAGGCAAGGGATGTGCATCAAACTGGCTAGGCCCAAAGCTGCTATGAGATTTTGCCTGTTATGGCACACCACCAGGCCAGGTTTGAGGCTCAGTGGCACCAACTAATCATCGGTCTGTTGTCCCATGCCCGTCCACAGCTCCTGCGCGGTGTGTTTTTTTCCCCCCAAACAGATGAGTTTCAAAACAGCCTGCTGTCATTTTCCCCTGGCTGTGCTGAAGTAGGTGATGAAGGTGTTACGCTGACTAGGTGAGGAGGTGGTAGAGTAGGAAGTGGAGTAGGAGGACGAGGCAACAGGAGGCAACGAGAAACGTCCTGCATAGGGTTGAGCGAACCTGTGGAAGTTCAGGTTCGCCGGGTTCGGCCGAACTTCAGGTCAAAGTTCGGGTTTGGAATCCGAACTTTACCCGAACTTCACCCCAAACCCAGACCCCATTTAAGTCAATGGGGACCCGAACTTCACTTTATTATTTTCTGTTATAACATGGTTATAACGGAAAATAGTAGCATTCTTAAAACAGAATGCTAATTAAAATGTCTATAGAGAGGTTAAGAAAAAAATAAATAAAAATCACCTCATCCACTTGAAGTCCGGGTTCGGGTCCGGGTACCCGAACTCACAAAGTTGGCTTTGAACCTGAACTTTGCAGTTCGGGTTCGCTCAACTCTAGCCCTGCAATCCTCGGTGGCGGAAGGACATGCGCCAAACTGCAATCCACCTCAGGCCCAGCCGCCACTGCATTTACCCAGTGTGCAGTTAGGGAGATATAACGTCCCTGCCTGTGCTTACTGGTCGACGTATCGGTAGTTATGGGGACCTTGCCACAGATGGCATTGGGCAGCACACACCTGATTTTGTCCACCACTTGGTTGTGCAGGGCAGGGATGGCTCGCCTGGAAAAGTAGTGGCTGCTGGGAATCATGTGCTGTGGAACAGCCACCACCATAAGGTTTATAAAAGTCTCCGTCTCCACCAGACAGAATGACAGCATTTCAAAGGCTAGGAATCTTAAAATGCTGGCATTCAGGGCCAGGGATCGCTGGAGGGTAGGGAGTTACTTCCTCTTTCTCTCCAGTGTTTGGGGGATGGACAGCTGAACGCTTCCATGGGACAGTGAGGAGATGTTTGTTGATGGTGGTGGAGGTGCTGGTGTTGCTGCCACATCCTCTGTTTGCGGGGTGGCAGGTGCTACTGTTAATCCAGAGGGGGAGGAAGAGGCAGAGACTGCAGCAGAAGAGGGAGCAGGAGGAACCTGAGATCTTTTGTGGTTTTTGAGGAGCACTGCAGCTTGTGCTTTGCATTTAGATGCCTGGTCATGCAGGTTGTGCTCAGGTTTAGAACATTTATGCCTCGCTTCTGGCTCTGATTGCACAGCGTGCAAACCACTCTCGTCTTGTCGTCAGCACATTATCTGAAGAACTGCCACGCCAGGGAACTCCTTGGAACTGGCTTTGGTGTGCTCGGTCCCTGGGTGTGGTGGGCAGTAGCAGGCATACTGGCTAGGGGATGGCCACTCTGCTTTTTCGTGGGTGCAATGCACCATCTTTGTACCCCTGACACAAAAATATAATAGTTTATCTGTCTGTTAGTTCGGTGGGTGACATATACCCATTTTTGGTGTGAGGTACACAGGGAAATTATAATATTTAATCTGGCTGTTAATTCTGTAGGTGCCTTTAGCGATTTTTTGTGGGTGCAATGCACCATCTTTGCACCCCTGACACAGAAATATAATAATTAATCTGGCTGTTAATTCTGTGGGTGACCTCCCAGATAGCAAGTAATTGTGCTCCAATTTTGAAAATGACTTGCTAAGCTATTGCAACTTGCCAAGCTTCACAAGTATGTTGCAAACTTGCAGCAAGTCTGCTTTGCAAGTCTCCAGATTAACTTGATTTTGCAAACTTGCTGCAAGTTCTCGTTAAGTTATTTATGCTCTTGCTAGAGACTTGCCAAGCAAATTTGCTGCAAGTTGAAAAAGTGTCAACTAGAACTTGTGCTGCAAGTGCCCTGCAAGTGTACAACTTGCTAGAGAATGTGTGCAGCAAGTTAACAAGACTTACAATTTATCCCTGCCACAAGTTTGTGGCAAGTTATCCTTGCTTTCTGGGCTATAGTAATTTTTTTTGTGTCAGTGGTGAAAAGCTGGTGTATTGCACCCACAAAAAATCTCTATAAAACCCACAGAATAAATAGCCAGATGAGATTCCTAACACTCTCCCTCACTTCTGCAGCCTGCTTCCTGTCCCTGCACTACTCAGAGCTTATGGGCGGTGCTACATGTGATCCAGCTTGTATAGAGCTTGGGTCACATGATGCATTGGCCAATCACAGCCATGCCATTACTAGGCATGGCTGTGATGTCTTCTAAGTGCCCACAGCTTAAAAGCTTGTTGATTGGCTGCCCTACAGCCTTTCAACAACCTTTATTAAAGGCCCAAACACTGAACTCAAACCCGAACTTTTGCTGTAAAGTTCGGGTTCAGGTCCGGGTACCCAAACTTGCAAAGTTCGGTACGGACCTGAACTTTGCAGTTCGGGTTCACTCAACACTACAGATGACAAATGTAAGATCATTTCCTCCTTACCAATACATGGTTGCAGCCTGCTGAGTTTACTTCAGCCCAAATTGTGGAGAGAGTTGTTTGTAACTAGAGATAATCAAATTATTTAATACTCTAACAAGTAGGTTTGGATATTAATTTCAGATACACATAAACTTGACCTGAATCGAAAGTGCTCAGATAGGAGTTGGAGTGTCCTTTTTGGCTATGTGTGTGCTGATTTGGTAAAGGCCCCATCATGACCAAAAGCTATGGGTCATAGGCTGGGGAGCAAAAGAGTCAAGATGAAGCTGGTGCCTCTGAGTTGACTTACTACAAGATGCAGGAGAAGCAGCTGCTCGGTCCCTCTGGACAAGCTGACCCATGTACTTTAGGCACTGATAACTATGGCTGTTCTAAATGTGGAGAAGCCCAGGACACTGATGTGGAGGATCAGGCTACAACATTGCTACTGCTCGCCCCCAAGGGCACACTATCTCCTCTGAGCCAGGACTTAGACCCATTCTGGCAGATGTTTTTGCCACTGTGAAATACTGTGCCTCCACTCTCATGCAGCTTAATTTGCAAGTTGGTAGCATTAAAACTGAACTCTGCAGAACTTTTTAGAAAGTTACTGAGCACATGGTGGCAACTGAAGGAAGACCAACTGTCTTCTATGACTAGCGACTTCAAGAAGCAAGCACAAAAAATTGCTGTCTTACAAGGAAAAGTGGGTGATTTAGAGAACAGGCTCCGCTGCAATAATGTGCTCTAAGTTAGTGTGCCTGAGCAAACTTAGGGGCAAAACCCTACTGAGTTCTTTGAAAAATGGCTGTGGGATACCTTTTGTCAAAACAATCATACACTGCTGTATGAAGTGGAAGGAGCACATTGTGTGCCCACGTGACCATTATCATGTGGCAGTCCCCCCAGGCCAGTACTTATCAAATTGTAGAGTCAGAGACATAATACTCCATCTGTCTAGAGAGTGACAGGGGTCACCATTGATTGGAACAGGCTCTTCTTCTTCCCGGTCCATTCATCTGAGGTCCAGAAGACCACAATTCACAGATGTCAAACAGAGGCTGAGGTCCTTGTCTATCCCATATTGAATATCGTAGACCAGGCACCATGTGGTTTCCCTGGGGGGCACACACTTTTTTGGTTTACCTACAGAGACATTAAATTCAAAGGATGCATAAGAACAATGACTGCAGAATGGATCAACGGAGAGCTCACCCAGTTGAAGATCTGAGACTGCACCGCCATGATGGTTTACTCACTGGTTACTCTACTAAGTTTCTCACTGGTTACTCCACTGCCAAG
The DNA here is from genome assembly GCF_905171765.1 of Bufo bufo. NCBI lineage: Eukaryota > Metazoa > Chordata > Amphibia > Anura > Bufonidae > Bufo > Bufo bufo. Next base: position 827,454,239 of record NC_053389.1, read on the forward strand.
GGGACCTTTGGCAGGAATCTCCCATGCAGATATTTGTTACCTTAACCACTGAGCAATTCCCTATCACTGTATAATGGCTATTGTAGATGTAAATGGCGGATATGTCTGTCTCCACTGCATCTGTACTACATGTTTACTTACTGCTTTGTACATCCCTCCACCGTACTTATCAGTAGTACTTAGAGATATAATATTTTGAAGCATATACAAACTGGCATGCATAGTCCCTATCTGCTTATTGGTAGCTTTAATATGTACAAGAAAAAGTCCCCAACCATGGGCGTCCGCAGAAATTTTTCCAGGGGGAGGCATAATTTTATTGACATTGAAACGGGCACGTGTATGATACCTAACTGCAGATATAAGAGGGTGGAACGGAACCCCGTTTGTGTACAGGGACTAAACTTTAAAATAGGAAGCCACCACAAAAGGAAAGACCAATTCTTCTTATTTCACTTGAATGTCTATTAATTCTATGTTATTTTTGCACCCTTTGTTATAGTCTCAGCAATATGTTAATTTGCATTTTGTCGCCAACAAATGAAATGTTGTGTTCTGTACCTGAACGCTTCCAGGCTTTTGTCATATGTAACTTACAAGCAGATGGTCTGCAGAATACCAGGCCTACCACCAGTATTACCGCCTGCCTGCCTGGTCACCCTGACCAGGCGGGCAGGCGGTATATGATTGAAGGGGCAATACTGCCTGGTATATGGACAGCAGAGATGTCATCCTCTGGGCAGTACTGTCTATGGTCATCCTTCACCAGCACCCTGACTGCCACCTGCTTGGCCTGGCTCTCATGGCACCTCACTGCCTGCTGCTTGGCTATCAGTGACTCGCCCCACACCTAACACTCAGGGTCAGGGAGTGACTCTGTAGTCACACTGTGACACTGACTGACTGTCACTCACTGATAGCCAAGCAGGTGGCAGTCAGGGAGCTTGTGAAGGATGAATTGACCATAGACAGTACTGCCCAGAGGATGCCATATCTGCTGTCCATATAATACCAGTATTGCCCCTTCATATACCGCCTGGTCACCCCACACCTAACACTCAGGGAGTACTGTCATCAATAAAAACAATAATAGGTTTAATCGTGGCTGGCCCACACATCTGGTTCATCAATCAGTCTGGAGATTTAATTTGTGGACGTTCATACAGAAGAAACTGTATATTGTGTGGCACAGTGGATGCTGTATGTGTATAACAAATATATTTTACATGAAAACTTACAGTTTCTTGGGGATCTCGGACGCCACTTCCACACTTTGGCCGGGGGCTCGGCGGAGCTGATGTTGTGTTTTATCCTAATGAGAAAGATTTCATAATAAGGATTTGGAGAAGGGGCAGAGGGATAGCAGAGCAGGGAGAGGCTGGTGCTGCTACTAGGGGGTCATACCATGGGGGAGTAATAAAGCCTACCATAATGCCCCCCCCCCGTAGTAATAATTCTCCTTATATTAGACAGTGCAAAAATACCCCCTTGTAATGCCCCCAGTTGAGCTAATGTCCCCATAGTGCCCCCATAATGTACCAGTATAAAATGCCCCATATATAGTGCCCCAGTAGATGCCCCTCAGTGTCCCCCATAATTTGCAAGCATAAAATACCCCTTCTTAGTGCCCCCAGTAGATGACCCCATAGTATTCCTCTCCCCCTTCCCCATAGTACCCACCATAATGTGTCCCAGTATAAAATACTACTGTACAGAGCCCTCCATATAACATACCACTTCTTTGTAGCTTCGCCCTCAGTAGATGCCCCTATAGTGCCCACCAATATTGTGTTGGCAAGAAGTGCCCCCATAGTGCCCCCCAATAATGTGCCAGTAAGAAGTGACCCCATAGTGCAACCTAATAATGTGCCAGTAAAAAGTGCCCCCAATGATGCCCCCCCGGGCCCCGGCCTTAATGTCACATTTCTCCCCCTCCATGTCACGTCACATTATTTCTCCCCCTCTCCATCATGGCAGCACACTTCCCACCCGTGACCCTCCACAAACCCCCCCCCCTCCATGGCACATTTCTCCCCCTCAGGCTCGGGCCCCTCCATGGGCCAGTGTCAGCAGCACATCTCTCTCCCCCCCCCGGCACATTTCTCCCACACTCCATCACATGGGCCAGACCAGTGGCAGACATGGGATCCATCATGGATCCCATGTCTGCCACTGGTCTGGCCCATGAGATGGAGTGGGAGAAATGTGCCTGGGGGGGGGGGGGGAGATGTGCTGCTGACACTGCCATCATCCACCATGTCATCATGATCCATCATCCATCCACTTGTTGTTATGATGTACTTATGTTGTGAATCTGATTTATCTTTCTTTTTCTTTGTACAATATAAAGGCTGTAATAATGTACACTTACTACTTCTGTGACTGTTGGACAGTTGGAATAGGAAACTTCTTCACTTGGAACTTGTTGGAGCCGTTACTGAACTTGGCTCAGGGTCAGTGACAGGCGGCAGCTCTCTTCTGGGGGCGGAGCTCACTGGCAACATCACGTTCAGTGCCTGTGCTGTGCGGCAGCTGCTCCAGCAGCCACTGTCTGAGTCTAGAGTCTAGACAGGCAGGCCAGGCAGCGGAGCTCAGAGCGGTTCACTCTTTCAGGCCGGGCGTGCGCTCAGTCAGTGTGCTGTCAGCTGTTGTTAGCCGGCTGGCGGCCGCCCGCGCCCCGCAACTAATTAGTAGTAACTTTCTTAATAGTACTGGGTTAGTTGCGGCGCCAGGGGGGGGCACTTGCCCCCCCTGCGGACGCCCATGTCCCCAACACTTCCCAAGTATGAAGTATTGTTTTGTTTGTGTGTTTATTGTATTTATCCAAAGGTGCCCAGGAGGTTGAACCATGCCCTCTATTTTATGAAAAATCACTAGTAGCCCTCTATACCCCGGGAGTTACACAATATTTATTGCATTAACTGTCCTCCATAACAGTGACCTCCACAGCACACAAACCCTTTTAACATTGATCTCCACAGCACTCTGACCCCTTAACTATGGCTTCCACAGCATCCCATCTCCTTAACTGTGACTTTGACAGCACCCCACCCCCTTAACAGTGATCTACAAAGCACCTCATTCCAATAACAGTGACCTCCACTACACCCCACCTCCTTAACAGTGACCTTCACAGCACCCCATCCCCTAAACAGTGGCCTTCACAGCACAACACCCTATCCTCTTAATTGTGACCTTCAAAGCCCATTTAACAATGACCTCCAAAACACCCTACCCCCTTAACAGTGACCTTGACAGCACCCCGCCTCCTTAACAGTGACCTTCACAGTGCACCACCCCCTTAATATTGACTTTCACAGCACAGCGTTTATCTACTTAATTTTCTTTCTTAGTGCAGAATGTGGCAGCAGTTGAACAAGATGCACATGATGATATAGTACACAGCCCTTTAATCATGAGGCACAGTAATTCTATGTATACGCTAACACATTAGCTGGGAGTGTGGAAGTAGGTAAACAAGATGCACAGGGTGATTACACTCAACCTGCACTGTCCCTACAGTCTCCCTATGCTCACCCTACAGTGTCTAAAAAGTATTCCTACAATCTCTCTAATGGGTTGCATCAGAAGGGGCATAGATGCCCGTGATAAGAACATAGTTCTACCAGTTTACAATTCGCTAGTCAGACCACACATGGAGGACTGTGTAGAGTTCTGGGCTCCTGTGAACAAGGCAGACATAGCAGAGCTAGAGAGGGTTCAGAGGAGGGCAAGTAAAGTAATAACTGGAATGGGGCAACTACAGGACCCTGAAAGATGATCAAAATTAGGGTTATTCACTTTAGAAAAAAGACGACTGAGGGGAGATCTAATTACTATGTATAAATATATCAGGGGTCAGTACAGAGATCTCTCCCATCATCTATTTATCCCCAGGACTGTGACTGTGACGAGGGGACATCCTCTGCGTCTGGAGGAAAGAAGGTTTGTACACAAATATAGTGCTATATATTCGTTTTCAAATATTCGTCTTTTTTTTTTTTACTCGAAAAATCGGCAATGTAATGATCACGTAATATGCAAATATTACACGATCAATACAGGCTTGGGTCAAAAAGGAATATATAGCACTATAGAATATTCATAATATTCGTTTTTTAGAATATTCATAATTTATTTCCATCTGAGGTTATGATTCCTCCCTGCTTAAGTTGCTTGTCAAACAACTAAAGCAAGGAGAAATCATGACTTCAGATGGAAAAAAATGACAAAATATTCTAAAAAACGAATATATAGCAGTATACTCTATAGTGCTTTATATTACTTTTCGACCCACGCCTGTATTGATTGCGTAATATTTGCATATTATGTGATCATTACATTGCTGATTTCTCGAGTATAAAAAAAGACTAATATTTGAAAAACGAATATATAGCACTATATTAGAAATATTTGCGAATTCTCGAAGTTGCGATATTCACGATAAATATTCGTAATTCGAATATTCACGCTCAATACTATTAACAGACTGATTAACTCTCCTATAACAGTAAGAGGGATGAAAATGCTGAGTTTTGAACCCCAAAAATGGCTTTAACTCACCCACAGACTGAACAGCCCGATTAATTATTGTATTTCTGTGTCACTGGTTCAAAGGAGTTGTATTGCACCGACCAAAAATACCTACAGGTCACCTATAGAGGCAATAAAAAAAATAGAACCCTAACACTGTCCCTCAGTGCAGCAGCGTCCTGTCCTCACACTGGTCAGAGCAGAATAGTATAGCAACACGTGATCCAGCATTTATACATGTAGGGTCAATACTAGACATGACTGTGATGGCTTCCAAGTGCCCAAAGCGTAAGCACTTGTTGATTGCCACGGGTTCTCTCATTGGGTTTGCTCATCCCTATTTATGAATAGTGATGTCGCGAACATAAAATTTTCAGTTCGCGAACAGCGAACGAGAACTTCCGCAAATGTTCGCGAACTGGCGAACCGGGCGAACCGCCATAGACTTCAATAGACAGGCGAATTTTAAAACCCACAGGGACTCTTTCTGGCCACAATAGTGATGAGAAAGTTGTTTCAAGGGGTCTAACACCTGGACTGTGGCATGCCGGAGGGGGATCTATGGCAAAACTCCCATGGAAAATTACGTAGTGGACGCAGAGTCGGGTTTTAATCCATAAAGGGCATAAATCAACTAACATTCCTAAATTGTTTGGAATAACGTGCTTTAAAACATCCAGTGTGTGTATACGATCAGGTATGATGTTGTATCGATCAGGTAGTGTAAGGGTTACGCCCGCATCACAGACATTGACAGACCAAACTCCCCTTTTAATGCACCGCAAACAGTTCATTTGCACAACCGCAAACTCCCCATTTGCACAAGGTTGGATACCAAGCTAGCCACGTCCCGGTGATGTCATTGAAGGTTTCTTCCTCCACCCAGCCACGTACAACACCAAGGGTCCCCGAAAGGTCAATTGAATTGATTTTTCGAACGGGGAGATGGTTAAAAAAACGCTGGCTCCCTCCCCTTTGTTTTTATCCACGGTGACTGCGTCTGCGCCGTGCAATTTACTGTCACACCCGATATGAGTGGTATTTTCTGTAGTACTATTCTCATCAGTTTAATCCCTCTAACGTCCCCAATCTGGGTGCCATTTATTGAATAGATTTTTCGAACGGGGAGATGGTATCAGTGGTTGGCACTGGCAGTGGGCACACTACAGTCAGTAGAAGCGGGCCTGACACACACTGGCAGCAGGCAAGCAACTGAAATTACACTAAAGTGTAAAAATTAAATGCCTTATTTATCGGCAAGCTACTGTGCCACCCGGTATGAGTGGTTGGCACTGGCAGTGGGCACACTACAGTCAGTGGAAGAGGGCCTGACACACACTGGCAGCAGGCAAGCAACTGAATTTAGACTACTGTCTAAAAATTAAATGCCTTATTTATCGGCAAGCTACTGTGCCACCCGGTATCAGTGGTTGGCACTGGCAGTGGGCACACTACAGTCAGTGGAAGCGGGCCTGACACACACTGGCAGCAGGCAAGCAACTGAATTTAGACTACTGTCTAAAAATTAAATGCCTTATTTATCGGCAAGCTACTGTGCCACCCGGTATCAGTGGTTGGCACTGGCAGTGGGCACACTACAGTCAGTTGAAGTCGGCCTGACACACACTAGCAGCAGGCAAGCAGCTGAAATTACACTAAAGTGTAAAAATTAAATGCCTTTTTTATGCAAAGTCCTGTGCCAGCCGGTATGAGTGGTGGGCACTGGCAGTGGGCACACTACAGTCAGTGGAAGTCAGCCTGACACACACTGGCAGGCAACTAACCTTAGATTAAAGTGTAAAAATTAAGTGCCTATTTTTTAAGCAAAGTCCTGTGCCACTCGGTATGACAGGGGTGGGCACTGGCAGTGGGCACACTACAGTCAGTTGAAGTCGGCCTGACACACACTAGCAGCAGGCAAGCAGCTGAAATTACATTAAAGTGTAAAAATTAAATGCCTTTTTTAAGCAAAGTCCTGTGCCAGCCGGTATGAGTGGTGGGCACTGGCAGTGGGCACACTACAGTCAGTGGAAGTCAGGCTGACACACACTGGCAGGCAACTAACCTTAGATTAAAGTGTAAAAATTAAGTGCCTATTTTTTAAGCAAAGTCCTGTGCCACTCGGTATGACAGGGGTGGGCACTGGCAGTGGGCACACTACAGTCAGTGGAAGTCAGCCTGACACACACTGGCAGGCAACTAACCTTAGATTAAAGTGTAAAAATTAAGTGCCTATTTTTTAAGCAAAGTCCTGTGCCACTCGGTATGACAGGGGTGGGCACTGGCAGTGGGCACACTACAGTCAGTTGAAGTCGGCCTGACACACACTAGCAGCAGGCAAGCAGCTGAAATTACATTAAAGTGTAAAAATTAAATGCCTTTTTTAAGCAAAGTCCTGTGCCAGCCGGTATGAGTGGTGGGCACTGGCAGTGGGCACACTACAGTCAGTGGAAGTCAGCCTGACACACACTGGCAGGCAACTAACCTTAGATTAAAGTGTAAAAATTAAGTGCCTATTTTTTAAGCAAAGTCCTGTGCCACTCGGGATGACAGGGGTGGGCACTGGCAGTGGGCACACTACAGTCAGTTGAAGTCGGCCTGACACACACTGGCAGGCAACTAACCTTAGATTAAAGTGTAAAAATGAAGTGCCTTTTTTTTAAGCAAAGTCCTGTGCCACACGGGATGACAGGGGTGGGCACTGGCAGTGGGCACACTACAGTCAGTTGAAGTCGGCCTGACACACACTAGCAGCAGGCAAGCAGCTGAAATTACACTAAAGTGTAAAAATTAAATGCCTTTTTAATGCAAAGTCCTGTGCCAGCCGGTATGAGTGGTGGGCACTGGCAGTGGGCACACTACAGTCAGTGGAAGTCAGCCTGACACACACTGGCAGGCAACTAACCTTAGATTAAAGTGTAAAAATTAAGTGCCTATTTTTTAAGCAAAGTCCTGTGCCACTCGGTATGACAGGGGTGGGCACTGGCAGTGGGCACACTACAGTCAGTTGAAGTCGGCCTGACACACACTAGCAGCAGGCAAGCAGCTGAAATTACATTAAAGTGTAAAAATTAAATGCCTTTTTTAAGCAAAGTCCTGTGCCAGCCGGTATGAGTGGTGGGCACTGGCAGTGGGCACACTACAGTCAGTGGAAGTCAGCCTGACACACACTGGCAGGCAACTAACCTTAGATTAAAGTGTAAAAATTAAGTGCCTATTTTTTAAGCAAAGTCCTGTGCCACTCGGGATGACAGGGGTGGGCACTGGCAGTGGGCACACTACAGTCAGTTGAAGTCGGCCTGACACACACTGGCAGGCAACTAACCTTAGATTAAAGTGTAAAAATGAAGTGCCTTTTTTTTAAGCAAAGTCCTGTGCCACACGGGATGACAGGGGTGGGCACTGGCAGTGGGCACACTACAGTCAGTTGAAGTCGGCCTGACACACACTAGCAGCAGGCAAGCAGCTGAAATTACACTAAAGTGTAAAAATTAAATGCCTTTTTTATGCAAAGTCCTGTGCCAGCCGGTATGAGTGGTGGGCACTGGCAGTGGGCACACTACAGTCAGTGGAAGTCAGCCTGACACACACTGGCAGGCAACTAACCTTAGATTAAAGTGTAAAAATTAAGTGCCTATTTTTTAAGCAAAGTCCTGTGCCACTCGGGATGACAGGGGTGGGCACTGGCAGTGGGCACACTACAGTCAGTTGAAGTCGGCCTGACACACACTGGCAGGCAACTAACCTTAGATTAAAGTGTAAAAATGAAGTGCCTTTTTTTTAAGCAAAGTCCTGTGCCACACGGGATGACAGGGGTGGGCACTGGCAGTGGGCACACTACAGTCAGTTGAAGTCGGCCTGACACACACTAGCAGCAGGCAAGCAGCTGAAATTACACTAAAGTGTAAAAATTAAATGCCTTTTTTATGCAAAGTCCTGTGCCAGCCGGTATGAGTGGTGGGCACTGGCAGTGGGCACACTACAGTCAGTGGAAGTCAGCCTGACACACACTGGCAGGCAACTAACCTTAGATTAAAGTGTAAAAATTAAGTGCCTTTTTTTAAGCAAAGTCCTGTGCCACACGGAATGACAGGGGTGAGCACTGGCAGTGGGCACACTACAGTCTGTGGGCCTGCAGCTCCTCACACACAGGCAGGCCAGGCAACTGCAATATGTATATAAAGGAAAAAAAAAAAGCAGACTAATGTTGCAGACCTAAAAAGGGCTTTTTGGGGTGCTGTCAGGACGCTGTCCTTACAGCAGAGATCAGATGAGTCTTTCAGGACTGGAGTGGACACTGAATTCACTAGCCTAGCTATCGATTTCCCAATTAAATCAGCAGCAGTTACAGTCTCCCTCCTCTCACTAAGACTGCAGCTTCAGAATGAATCTAAAATGGATGCTGTGCAGGAGGTGGGAGGGTCTGGGAGGGAGGGTATGCTGCTGATTGGCTGGAATGTGTCTGCTGACTGTGAGGTACAGGGTCAAAGTTTGCTCAATGATGATGTATAGGGGGCGGACCGAACATCGCATGTGTTCGCCCGGCAGAGGCGAACGCGAACAAGCTATGTTCGCCGGGAACTGTTCGCCGTCGGATAGTTCGGGCCATCTCTATTTATGAACTAATGTTTTTGTAATATAGGAGGACTTTAAGGGCCATTCTGATCTCCTGATTCCTCATAGTACAAATAATGGGATTGAAGAATGGGGTCACCATAGTGTTAATTAAAGATAACACCTTGTTTAGGCTGAAGGAATATCCTCTCGCTGGAGAGAAGTACAATACGATGAGTGTTCCATAAAATGTACACACAACAGCCAGGTGTGAACTGCAAGTGGAGAGGGCCTTTTCCTTCCCAGCCTTTGAGGACATGTGAAAAATGGAGTAAAATATGAGAATATAAGTGATCATGATAAATGTCAACTGGAAAACACCAACAAACACAGTACCAATAGAAACTATAATTTCTACCCAGGTTCTGTTAGAGCAAGAAAGTTCTAGCAGAGGAGCAACATCACAGAAGAAATGATCAATGATATTTGGTCCACAAAAATCTAGTTGTAGTATAAGCGTGCAGGTAAAAAGTGACTGCAGGAACCCCACCATCCATGAGTATGTAATAAGACCATTAAGAAGGTTAATGTTCATAACAGACGTGTATCTCAATGGTCTACAAATGGCCAAATATCGATCATAAGACATCACAGTGAGGAGACAACATTCTAATATGGTAGAGGCCCCAAAGAAATATAACTGAGTAAAGCAACCAAGAGCTGGCATGCTGGTGTCACCCAACAAAATGACCTCTAATGCCTTAGGAGCAACATTGGTGCTTATCAAAACATCTGAGAGCGAGAGATGACTAAGAAAGATATACATAGGAGAGTTCATTTTGCTGCTTGAGTGTGATGATATTAAAAGGACGATGGTCAAAATTGCAGTCACGGTTGCTGTATACAGGAAAGCAATGAGAATAAAAAATGGAATACGGAAGAGGCCAAGATTTTGAAATCCCAATAGTATAAACTCTTCAACCTTTGTCTGGTTTCTCCTTAGAACTGCCTCTTCCTATGAATATAAAAAAAATTATATCATAAATATTATACGTATCAAACAGAAATCTGAAAATTGTGTATTCATTCAAAAATAACTGAAATACACTGCGTGCAGAATTATTAGGCAAATGAGTATTTTGACCACATCATCCTCTTTATGCATGTTGTCTTACTCCAAGCTGTATAGGCTCGAAAGCCTACTACCAATTAAGCATATTAGGTGATGTGCATCTCTGTAATGAGAAGGGGTGTGGTCTAATGACATCAACACCCTATATTAGGTGTGCATAATTATTAGGCAACTTCCTTTCCTTTGGCAAAATGGGTCAAAAGAAGGACTTGACAGGCTCAGAAAAGTCAAAAATAGTGAGATATCTTGCAGAGGGATGCAGCACTCTTAAAATTGCAAAGCTTCTGAAGCGTGATCATCGAACAATCAAGCGTTTCATTCAAAATAGTCAACAGGGTCGCAAGAAGCGTGTGGAAAAACCAAGGCGCAAAATAACTGCCCATGAACTAAGAAAAGTCAAGCGTGCAGCTGCCAAGATGCCACTTGCCACCAGTTTGGCCATATTTCAGAGCTGCAACATCACTGGAGTGCCCAAAAGCACAAGGTGTGCAATACTCAGAGACATGGCCAAGGTAAGAAAGGCTGAAAGACGACCACCACTGAACAAGACACACAAGCTGAAACGTCAAGACTGGGCCAAGAAATATCTCAAGACTGATTTTTCTAAGGTTTTATGGACTGATGAAATGAGAGTGAGTCATGATGGGCCAGATGGATGGGCCCGTGGCTGGATTGGTAAAGGGCAGAGAGCTCCAGTCCGACTCAGACGCCAGCAAGGTGGAGGTGGAGTACTGGTTTGGTCTGGTATCATCAAAGATGAGCTTGTGGGGCCTTTTCGGGTTGAGGATGGAGTCAAGCTCAACTCCCAGTCCTACTGCCAGTTTCTGGAAGACACCTTCTTCAAGCAGTGGTACAGGAAGAAGTCTACATCCTTCAAGAAAAACATGATTTTCATGCAGGACAATGCTCCATCACACGCGTCCAAGTACTCCACAGCGTGGCTGGCAAGAAAGGGTATAAAAGAAGAAAATCTAATGACATGGCCTCCTTGTTCACCTGATCTGAACCCCATTGAGAACCTGTGGTCCATCATCAAATGTGAGATTTACAAGGAGGGAAAACAGTACACCTCTCTGAACAGTGTCTGGGAGGCTGTGGTTGCTGCTGCACGCAATGTTGATGGTGAACAGATCAAAACACTGACAGAATCCATGGATGGCAGGCTTTTGAGTGTCCTTGCAAAGAAAGGTGGCTATATTGGTCACTGATTTGTTTTTGTTTTGTTTTTGACTGTCAGAAATGTATATTTGTGAATGTTGAGATGTTATATTGGTTTCACTGGTAAAAATAAATAATTGAAATGGGTATATATTTGTTTTTTGTTAAGTTGCCTACTAATTATGCACAGTAATAGTCACCTGCACACACAGATATCCCCCTAAAATAGCTAAAACTAAAAACAAACTAAAAACTACTTCCAAAAATATTCAGCTTTGATATTAATGAGTTTTTTGGGTTCATTGAGAACATGGTTGTTGTTCAATAATAAAATTAATCCTCAAAAATACAACTTGCCTAATAATTCTGCACTCCCTGTAGATACTCGCATACTTTAGTTCTCTAGACTCTACTGACAAGGAATCTTTGAGAAGAAAGAACAGAATTTTAAATATTAGCTGAGTGAAGAACTTGTGGATCTCTTTATGCCACCAATGGATGACAGTGACCTGAATGAGATGCAGAGTGTTATGGGGTCTCTGGGCTTCACCATTGGCCGTCAAAATAAAGAGCCGAAATTCGTTGTGCAGAACCTATAGTTTTGTTGATCAGAATGTCCTTCTAAGGTGGTAAGTGGCTCTTGTTGCTATAGTATATGAGACCAGAGTAATGTACTATAAACTTTTAGTATGTCGAATATACATACAGAGCAGCAGATGAAAGTCAAGGTTGAAGAGTGCTCAAAAGTAAATGACCTTATCAATGATGATGAAGACAGGTGAATACTATGGCCCCTATCCTGAAGACAATGGAGTCAAGTTTCATACTCACTAGTGTTGAGCGCGAATATTCGAAAAGCAAACTTTTATCTTGAATATTGCAGCTTCGAGAATTTGTGAATATTTTGAATACAGTGCTATATATTCATAATTTTTTCCATCTGAACACATGATTCCTCTCTGCTTCTTGCTTGTGGGTCGATGAGTCATTGGCCTACAAGCAACTTAAGCAGGGAGGAATCATGACTTCAGAGGGAAAAAAATTCTGAATATTCAAAAAAACGAATATATAGCATTATATTCAATATAGTGCTATATAATCGTAATGACGAATATTCGACATTTTTTTCTCTCTGAACACAATTCCTCCTCGCTTCTTGCTTGTGGGCCAATGAGTCGTTGGTTCGCAAGCAAGAAGCAGGGAGGAATCATGACTTCAAATGGAAAAAATTACAAATATTCTAAAAACGAATATATAGCACTATTTTCTATAGTGCTATATATTCGTTTTTGACCCACGCCTGTACTGTATTGATCGCGTAATATTCGCATATGACATGATTATTACCTTGCCGATTTTCGAGTAAAAAGATAATGTAGAATATAACGAATATTCAAATTTGCGAATATTCGACGAATATTCTACAAAACATTCACAAAATATCGCAAATTCGAATATTGCCCCTGCCGCTCATCACTTAGGGCTCATTCAGACGGCTGTATGCTATCCGCAAAGATGCAGATCCGTTTTTTTTGTGAATTAGATGCTGATCCATTCACTTCTATGGGGCCCTTTTCTATTCCACGGTTCCGCAAATCAAATGAAGCATGTCCTATACTTGTCTGTGAAAATCAGGACATGGCCCCATTGAAGTCTATGGGTCCTCAAAAATACTGAATGCTATCCGTTTTTTTGCAGATCCGCCAAAAAAACGGATAGCATTCAGTATTTTTTGCGGACAGCATACGGCCGTATGAATGAGCCCTAATACTCACATCAGGACAGAGCACTGTGATGAATGGCAAGAATGGAAAGAACACCTCTGCATGGCCAACCAAAGGGGTGGGAGGGAGGAGGACCATTATAATGAATGAAATAAATAATGGCTAATTATTTTGCACTTACTTCATTTTGCTTTTCCATTATCATTCCATCTACAGAATAATTAGGCCGATAAAAGAGTGAAGAGAATTTCTCTTTCTCTGATAGGTTCAACCTAATATTTCATCTCTTCACTGTGTTATGCATCACTAATTTCACCAAAAACTCTGTTACTTTCTTGAAATTGCTAAACTGATTCCTAGCTATATTTGACCTTGTATCTGAGGTATTCACCAGATGATAATATATGACAGATGATATAAAACCGGCCACAATATGAGGTGTCGTGTTTCAGAGATCAGTTTATATTGTAACGTAAAATAATCCCTGTAGACTGGTAAGAGACTCCAGACAATGATTATTCCAAACATGATTCACATAAATGCCAATTAAATGAGATGATAATTTCCTCTAGAGATATCATCGATGGTGAACACAAACAGTCAATTAACACATAAACATATAAACAGAAAATAAAGAATTGCGATAAGAAACCTAGGAAGGTACTGGTAACCTGTCCATCCAATGCCGGACGTGATGCCAGCCACCTGGTTCAGCAAACATAAGGGAAAAGTCAAACAGAGTTTTTGGGTAAATTAGTCAAGTCAATAAGCACAGGTTTATTTACAAAATGAACAAGGAGACAAACCAGGGTAATGAATAATAACTGGCATTTAAAAAATGGACAACAGGATAGTTGTAGATCACAGACATAAATAAGAAGTTCTTAAAGCATGCCCCCACCTGCCTCTCTGCTCCATTTCAGGATTTAGACTAGTTGAGGTCATCACAGCCCCCGGTCCAATCCTTTCTGCCTGGCTTTGACAGCAGAAAAAAGATAATTTGTTATTATTGATGAGCGAAGTTCTCAAAAATTACATTTTACTGTTTCGTCAAATTTTACAAAAAAATACATTTTGTGACGAACAGCGGTTGCACCTCCCCCTGTCATTGAACCCCTCAGATGCCGCGTTCATCATATATCACAGAAAAATTGTACTCACAGTTAGTGATGGACGAAAATCGGCCGGGACAATGCGCCCATTGACTTTAATAGCAGGCGAACCTGAAAAACCTTCAGGTCATAGTTGTAGCCACCAAATACAAACTATGAGTGCACAAATAGTCCCACAACATGGACAGTGACATACCATAAGGGGATCACTGGGAAAAATTCCCACAAAAAATATGCATTTTAATCAGGGGCCATTTTTATGCGTCCTAAAGGGAGACTCTCAAAAATGTGCCCTGCTGGAGCCTAAAAAATGTTTATTTCCCATCGGTTTGATGTATACAAATGTGCAGCACTCCACGTTTTTGTATCCTGCAGAGTCCATTAAAAAAATGCATACGTTAACGTAAATTTATTTTCTACCATGGAACTGTATGATGAACGGACGCCACTGTGCGGCATCAGTCTGAGGCATCTGTTAATGCAGACATTTTTGGTATACATTAAATGGATATGAACCCAGCCCTAGTGTCAGAGTAAGCCCCAGTACACAGCGGAGCAGCGGAGAGGGGAGGCCGCCATGTACTGACAGAGCGCCACCTGGTCCTGGTGGTCAGGGATGAGGACTGTGTTTCCCAAGGATCATTTTCTACTGGGAAATACAGGGCCCAGTATAATACACTAGAATCTATATAATATACAGATATTAGCCCTACCCCCGAATAGTAATACAATTAGGGGGTCATTTATTATATAGAAATACGTCTATGTTAGGCATATTTCTGACACAGATTGTGGCGCAAAGGTCCTTAGCACCAAAATATGCATATTTTTCCAGCTAATGCCAGGTCTAAAGAAGGATGGCGTGGGCAGGGAAAGGGATACAGTTATGGCCATCCAGTTATTGGATACCACCGCCATACAGTGACCGGGTAACACCTCTGTACAGTAACCGGATAACACCGCCATACCGTGACCGGAGAAAAGAGTATAAGAGGGCACAGTACAGGGAATGACTAGGGGCACTGCACAGGGTGTGGTAAGAGGGCACAATACATGGTATAAGGGGGCACTGTGTGGGGTGAGGGGCACAGTCACATGACCCTGTGATATTAGAAGGTCCTTATGGTGAATGCGGTTCATACACCACCATAATGAGAGGCAGAGGAGTGAGACAGGGGTGGGATTATGTGGCTAGAGATAAAAAAATGTAACTGTCGGCCAGTACAGGCCCCAAATATTAGGCAATAGGTATTCATCTGACAGCACAGAACTTTGGATTCTATGGCTGGAGGTACATTAGTCACAGGATAAAAATTTAACTGTCGGGCAGTACAGGCCCCAAAAATTAGGCATTCACCTGACATAAAAGGCCTTTCATGCCGCTGTATATACAGTGCTGCCCATAATTTATCATACCCCTGGCAAATTTTGACTTAAAGTTACTTTTATTCAACCAGCAATTAATTTTTTGACGGGAAATGACATCGGTGTCTCCCAAAAGATAATACGACAATGTACAAGAGACATTATTGTGGGGGGAAAACATTTCTCAACTTTTATTCACATTTGAGTAAAAAGTGTCCAGTCCAAAATTATCCATACCCATCACAATAATCAATAGAAAAGCCTTTATTGGCTATTACAGCGATCAGACGCTTCCTATAATTGCAGACCAGCTTTTTGCAGGTCTCCACAGGTATTTTTGCCCATTCATCTTTAGCAATGAGCTCCAAATCATTCAGGTTGGAGGGTCTTCTTGCTATCACCCTCATCTTTAGCTCCCTCCACAGATTCTCCATTGGATTCCAGTCTGGACTCTGGCTGGACCGCTCCAAAACGTTCATGTTGTTGTCTACTATCCATTTCTTCACCACTTTTGCTGTGTGTTTTGGGTCATTGTCAGGTTGAAATGTCTGCTGGTGCCCAATGTCACGTTTCTCTGCAGACGGCCTGATGTTGTCGTTGAGAATCCTCATGTATTGCTCTTTTTTCATGGTGCCGTTTATTGTGAATAGGTTCCCTGGTCCATTGGCTGAAAAACACCCCCAAATAATTAGGGTCCCACCACCATGTTTGACAGTGTTGATGGTGTTCTTTGGGTTGAAGGCTTCTCCTTTTTTAAGCCAAATGAAGGAAACATCATTGTGACCAAACAGTTCAATTTTTGTTTCATCTGACCAGAACAGAGAAGACCAGAAGTCTTATTCTTTGTCTTCTCTGTCCAGATGAGCTTTTGCAAAGGTCAAAAAATTACTTGCTGGTTGAATAAAAGTAACTTTAAGTCAAAATTTGCCAAGGGTATGAATAATTATGGGCAGCACTGTATATAGCACCCCTCAATCAGTATTTGGTGGAAGCAGGTGTATCGCAGCCCTCAATCAGTATTTGGTGGAAGAAGAAATATAGCAATAGCACCCCTCAATCAGTATTTTGTGGAAGAAGGTACGTATATGGCACCCCTCAATCAGTATTTGGTGGAAACTGGTATATGGCACCCCTTAATAAGTATTTGGTGGAAACTGGTATATGGCACCCCTCAATAAGTATTTGGCGGAAACAGGTATATAGCACCCCTCAATCAGTATTTGTCGGTGTTCTGCCAGATTCCTATACCTTGGCAGAACGCTATACCGGAAGTGATGTGACTGCACCGGAAGTGACACGGCCATACAGGAATCAGCTGGAGGAGGGTGTATGCTGCATAAGCGCACTTCCAGCGAGAGGGCTTCATGCGCATGCGCGAAACCATACGCCGTGTGTGCTCACTTAGGGGTAGGTAGACTTTCCAGCGCAAAATGTTCCATCAGATCTCCCTACCCCTGAGTGCGCACGCACACACAAATCATCAGGAGCAGTTCATCCTTACCACAGAGCTGAGTGCAGAATATCGAGGTCACCACATAGCAGAGCTGAGTGCCGGATATTGGGGGACACTGCAGAGCTGAGTGCTGGATATTGGGGGAATATTCCGCACTTAGCTCTACTGTGTGGTGACCTCGATATTCTGCACTCAGCTCTGCGGTAAGGATGAACTGCTCCTGATGATTTGTGCGTGCGTGCGCACTCAGGGGTAGGGAGATCTGATGGAACATTTTGCGTTGGAAAATCTATCTACCCCTAAGTGCGCACACGTGGTATGCGGTTTTGCACATGCGCATGAAGTCCTTTTCCAGCGGCGCTGCAATGATTTTTTGCTAATCCAGTGGATGTGCACTTGCTCAGCGCCGCACACACCCTCCTCCAGCTGATTCCGGTGTGGCTGCGTCACTTCCGATATAACGTTCTGCCAAGGTATAGGAATCTGTAAGAAAAGCAGAAACAGGTATATAGCACCCCTTAATCAGTATTTGGCTGAAGCGAGTGTATCACAGCCCTCAATCACTATTTGGTGGAAGAAGGTATATAGCAATAGCACCCCTCAATCAGTATTTTGTGGAAGAAGGTATTCGGCACCCCTCAATCAGTATTTTGTGGAAGCAGGTGTATTGTAGCCCTCAATAAGTATTTGGTGGAAGAAGATATATAGCAATAGCACCCCTCAATATTTTGTGGACGAAGGTATATTGCACCCCTCAATAATTTTTTGGCGGAAACAGGTATATGGCACCCCTCAATCAGTATTTGGCGGAAGCAGGTGTATCACAGTCCTCAATCAGTATTTTGTGGAAGCAGGTGTATTGTAGCCCTTAATAAGTATTTGGTGGAAGAAGGTATATAGCAATAGCACCCCTCAATCAATATTTGGTGGAAGTAGGTATATGGCACCCCTCAATCAGTATTTGGTGGAAACAGGTATATAGCACCCCTCAATCAGTATTTGGCAGAAACAGGTACCGTATGTGGCACCTCTCAATCAGTATTTTGTGGAAGCAGGTGTATCGTAGCCCTCAATAAGTATTTGGTGGAAGAAGGTATATAGCAATAGCACCCCTCAATCAGTATTTAGTGGAAGTAGGTATATGGCACCCCTCAATCAGTATTTGGAGGAAACAGGTATATAGCACCCCTCAATTACTATATTATCAGAAACAGGTACCGTATGTGGCACCCCTCAATCAGTATTTTGTGGAAGCAGGTGTATCGTAACCCTCAATCTGTATTTGGTGGAATAAGGGCTCTTTCACACCTGCGTTCTTGTCTTCCGGCATAGAGTTCCGTCGTCGGGGCTCTATGCCGGAAGAATCCTGATCAGTTTTATCCTAATGCATTCTGAATGGAGAGAAATCCGTTCAGGATGCATCAGGATGTCTTCAGTTCCGGACCGGAACGTTTTTTGGCCGGAGAAAATACTGCAGCATGCTGCGCTTTTTGCTCCGGGCCAAAAATCCTGAACACTTGCCGCAAGGCCGGATCCGGAATTAATGCCCATTGAAAGGCATTAATCCGGATCCGGCCTTAAGCTAAAAGTCGTTTTGGCGCATTGCCGGATCCGACGTTTAGCTTTATCTGAATGGTTACCATGGCTGCCAAGACGCTAAAGTTCTGGCAGCCATGGTAAAGTGTAGTGGGGAGCGGGGGAGCAGTATACTTACCGTCCGTGCGGCCCCCGGGGCACTCCAGAGTGACGTCAGGGCGCCCCACACGCATGGATGACGTGATCACATGGTGCGCTCTGACGTCATTCTGGAGTGCCCCGGGAGCCGCACGGACGGTAAGTATACTGCTCCCCCGCTCCCCACTACTACTATGGCAACCAGGACTTTAATAGCGTCCTGGCTGCCATAGTAACACTGAACGCATTTTGAAGACAGATCCGTCTAGAAAAGGTTTCAGTTCACTTGCATTTTTCCGGATCCGGCGTGTAATTCCGGCAAATGGAGTGCACGACGGATCCGGACAACGCAAGTGTGAAAGAGCCCTAAGGTATATAGCAATAGGATCCCTCAATATTTTTTTTTGTGGAAGCAGGTGTATCGCAGCCCTCAATCAGTATTTGGTGGAAGAAGGTAAATAGCAATAGGACCCCTCAATCAGTATTTTGTGGAAGAAGGTATATAGCACCCCTCAATCATTTTTTGGCAGAAACAGGTATATAGCACCCATCAATCAGTATTTTGTGGAAGCAGGTGTATTGTAACCCCCAATCTGTATTTGGTGGAATAAGGTAGCAATAGCAATAGGACCCCTCAATCAGTATTTTGTGGAAGAAGTTATATTGTAGCCCTCAAGCAGTTTTGTTTGGGGCTACAGGTATATCACACCAGTTGCAGTTAGTTACTCCAATAGCGTTTGTCCCTCTGTATAGCTGCAGTATCGCAGCAGAACCACACACAACTGCTGCACAGTAGAAATGCACTATAATATAATTTCTATGTTAGAAAGTATATTATAAGTACAAACCGGATTCCAAAAAAGTTGGGACACTAAACAAATTGTTAATAAAAACTGAATGCAATGATGTGGAGATGGCAAATGTCAATATTTTATTTGTAATAGAACGTAGATGATCAAACGTTTAATCCAAGTAAATGTATCATTTTAAAGGAAAAATATGTTGATTCCAATTTTCACGGTGTCAACAAATCCCAAAAAAGTTGGGACAAGTAGCAATAAGAGGCTGGAAAAAGTAAATTTGAGCATAATGAAGAGCTGGAAGACCAATTAACACTAATTAGGTCAATTGGCAACATGATTGGGTATAAAAAGAGCTTCTCAGAGTGGCAGTGTCTCTCAGAAGCCAAGATGGGTAGAGGATCACCAATTCCCACAATGTTGTGCAGAAAGATAGTGGAGCATTATCAGAAAGGTGTTACCCAACGAAAAATTGCAAAGACTTTGCATCTATCATCATCAACTGTGCATAACATCATCCGAAGATTCAGAGAATCTGGAACAATCTCTGTGCGTAAGGGTCAAGGCCGTAAAACCATACTGGATGCCCGTGATCTACGGGCCCTTAAACGACACTGCACCACAAACAGGAATGCTACTGTAAAGGAAATCACAGAATGGGCTCAGGAATACTTCCAGAAACCATTGTCAGTGAACACAATCCACCGTGCCATCCGCCGTTGCCAGCTGAAACTCTACAGTGCAAAGAAGAAGCCATTTCTAAGCAAGATCCACATGCTCAGGCGTTTTCACTGGGCCAGGGATCATTTAAAATGGAGTGTGGCAAAATGGAAGACTGTTCTGTGGTCAGACGAGTCACGATTCAAAGTTCTTTTTGGAAATCTGGGACACCATGTCATCCAGACCAAAGAGGACAAGGACAACCCAAGTTGTTATCAATGCTCAGTTCAGAAGCCTGCATCTCTGATGGTATGGGGTTGCATGAGTGCGTGTGGCATGGGCAGCTTGCATGTCTGGAAAGGCACCATCAATGCAGAAAAATATATTCAGGTTCTACAACAACATATGCTCCCATCCAGATGTCATCTCTTTCAGGGAAGACCCTGCATTTTTCAACAAGATAATGCCAGACCACATTCTGCATCAATCACAACATCATGGCTGCGTAGGAGAAGGATCCGGGTACTGAAATGGCCAGTCTGCAGTCCAGAGCTTTCACCTATAGAGAGCATTTGGCGCATCATAAAGAGGAAGGTGCAACAAAGAAGGCCCAAGACGATTGAACAGTTAGAGGCCTGTATTAGACAAGAATGGGAGAGCATTCCTATTTCTAAACTGGAGAAACTGGTCTCCTCGGTCCCCAGATGTCTGTTGAGTGTTGTAAGAAGAAGGGAAGATGCCACACAATGGTGAAAATGGCCTTGTCCCAACTTTTTGGGGATTTGTTGACACCATGAAATTCTGATTCAACATATTTTTCCCTTAAAATGGTACATTTTCTCAGTTTAAACTTTTGTTCCGTGATTTATGTAATATTCTGAATAAAATATTAGAAGTTGGCACCTCCACATCATTGTATTCAGTTTTTATTCACGATTTGTATAGTATCCCAACTTTTTTGGAATCCGGTTTGTATATTACACCCCTCAGTAAGTCACAGCTATCGATAGCACACCTATACCAGTCCTTAAAAGGACTTTTGTGGCCCTATTAGCTAGCGTTTGGTGTCCCTAACAGTCTTTGCTTCAAGATGCAAACTCTCCGTACACTGGCAAAACACATAATGTAAAATGGCTGCCAGTTCAGGTTTATTCATAAGGTAGGGGGTATGTCCATGTGCTAAAACGTCTCAATTGGCTGTCCTGTCCCACCTGATGGATGTGTCATGGGTCAAAGTTTGGCGCTATGCAAAAAAATATTGCGCGTGCAAATATCGCCATATGTTCACATGTTCAGCGAATCGCGAACGAGCAAAGTTTACCGTGAAATGACCGCCAGGCGAACCGCAAGGCCATCTATACTTACAGTATCTTACAAAAGTGATTACATACATAAATTTTTTTATAATATTTTATTATATCTTTTCATAGGACAAGACTGAAGATATCACACTTTGATACAATGTAAAGTAGTCAGTGTACGGCTTGTATAACAGTGTAAATTGCCTTCAAAATAACTCAACACACAGCCATTCATGTCTAAACTGCTGGCAACAAAATTGAGTACACCCCTAAGTGAAAATGGCCAAATTGTGTCCAATCAGCCATATTCCCTCCCCGTTGTCATGTGACTCGTTAATGTTACAAGGTGGTGTTATTGCTCTCACACTCTCTCATACTGGTCACTGGAAGTTTAACATGGCTCCTCATGGAAAAGAACTCTGAGAATCTGAAAAAATGAATTGTTTCTCTACGTAGAGATGGCCTAGGCTATAAGAAGATTGTCAACACCCTGAAAATAAGTTGCAGCACGGCGGCCAAGACCATACAGCTGCTTAACAAGACAGGTTCCACTCAAAATAGGTCTCACCATGGTTGACCAAAGAAGTTGAGTGCACGTGCTCAGCATCATATCCAGAGATTGCCTTTTCAAAATAGATGTATGCGTGCTGCCAGCATTGCTGTCAGTGCTCAGACCATATGCCGCACACTGTATCAAATTGGTCTGCATGGCTGTTGTTCCACAGGGAAGCCTCTTCTTAAGATGATGCACAAGAAAATCCATAAACAGTTTTCTGTAGACAAGCGGACTAAGGACATGGATTACTGGAACCATGTCCTGTGGTCTGATGATACCAAGATAAACGTATTTGGTTCAGATGGTGTCAAGCGTGTGTGGTGGCAACCAGGTGAGGAGTACAAAGACAAGTGTTCCTTGCCTACAGTCACGCATGGTGGTAGCAGTGTCATGGTTTGGGGCTGCATGAGTGCTGCCAGCTGTGGGGAGCTACAGTTCATTGAGGGAACCATGAATGCCAGACCTAAACCCTATTGAGCATCTGTGGGTTATCCTCAAGTGGAAGGTGGAGGCATGCAAGGTCTCTAATATCCACCAGCTTTGTGATGTCGTCATGGAGGAGTGGAAGAGGATTTAATTGGCAACTTGTGAAGCTCTGGTGAACTCCATGCCCAAGAGAGTTAAGGCAGTGCTGGAAAATAATAGTGGCCACACAAAATAGTGACACTTTGGGCACAATTTGGCCATATAACGCTCTGGCATTCCTACCCTGGATATCAACACCACCATACTTAAAGGGGACTCTATGTCCTCATTGCTTAACTGCAACTGGCGTCACGATTACTTGCTCTATAAGAGGGACATATTTCATAGAAACCTCCTAAGGGGCAAGGGATCCCCCAGACACCAGCAACCGGTCATTGCAAATTCTCAAACCAACATACTTTCAAATATCCAATAGGAAGTCCAGAAGTATTTTATCTCTCTTCATTGAAGCTCTTCGCCATGTTCCGAAAACAAAAGAGTGTAACATAATCCATACTGACACCAACAGGTACTTCCAAACCCTAACCAGATGAATGTACAGCCTGTATCTACTCCAACTGTCCAATATTGTAGATCTTCTGCAGAGCTACACCTAGATTTTCAGCGCATAACCACATCCACCTAAAAGAAATGATTCACATAGTCAGACATGAACAAAGGGAACTGGACAAATAGACATTTCATTAATTTACCTCAACATTAACTCTACACTAAAGATGAGTGAACCACTCAAGATTTGGTTTGGTTCAGGCTCGCCAAATTTTACAAAAAGTTTGGTTCAGACCCAAATTGATGTGGACTAGAGATGAGCAAACCAATCGAGATTCATTTCGGGTCCAGTTCGCAGAATTTTTTAATTGATTCAGGCCGAAAAAAAGCTTCTCCAATTGCCCTGAAAGTTGGTATTTTTAGGAAAACTTATCTCTTTTTGTTTATTTTTATGATTTTTTTTTTCCCCTTCCCAAGCTCTGGAAAGCAATGACAGTAATAGTGAATAATGTCAGGGTGACTCTTATACATACACAGCTGTGGGTAAGCGCACACTTGACAGTGTTATCATATAGCATGTTTAATATCACACAGCGCCAGCACATTTGTTCTGCTTTTTCATATTCCAAAGCTTCCAAAAATGGTCCCTTATAGGGGACAGATGGTGTTTAAATACATATGGTGATATCGGATGAAAAAAAAAAAAAAAAAGTGTCTTGGGAAATGTGATGGTTGGCAAGTGGCATAAGTGGCATGATGCAGGCTGCAGCAGCCGTACAGAACATAATGGTAGGTAGGCAGACAGCAAGAGTGGCAAGACAGGGCACTGGCAGCAAGGAGAGGTCTACTGATCGCATTCAGCCTGCCTGCACTGTGAGAGAATTTTTGTATTAATATAGTAATCACGTACATATTCCGCCTCATGAAATTTACCCCCCCAGAAAAATAAAAAATAAAATAAATAAAATTTCAAACGTGTTAACTAACCCCCCAAAAAATGTTTTTAAATTTCAACAGTTGTAACACCCTTCCCTACAAATTTATTTTTTAAATTTCAACCATGTGGAAAGTGAGTACATGGAAACTGACCCTCGGGCATTAGTGACATGATGCAGGCCCCAGCATTGCCTGGACTGTCAGCATTGAGGCAGTAATAACATACGTTTATGCTGCACCTTAATGAAATATAACCTGCCCCAACTGTGTTAACCCCCCTAAAAAAAAGTATTCAAATTGTCTAAAAAAATTTTCATTGTTTAATTTAATTTAAAAAAAAAATTGTATTTTTATTTTATTTTTCAATTGTACCGGGCCTTGGCTACCATTACACAGTAGGGTAAACATATACATAATGTAAGACAGAAGACCAGGACATCTATTCATTTTCTGGCTCCTTATTATCACTCTCTGCAATCCAACTTCTTTAAAATTTCAACCGTGTGGAAACTAAACTGACAATTGAGAGGCATTAGTAGCATGATGCAGGCACCAGCAGCCTTACAGAACCTGATAATAGGCAGACAGAAAGCAACAGTGGCAAGATAGGGCACCGCCAGCAAGGCATCTGGAGAACTTGGTCCTTTTTGATGTGTCACCACTCCCCCCGCGGTGCTGAAAACCCTCTCAGAGATGACAATGGAGGCAGGGCAAGAAAGAAGATAGAGAACATTGCAGTGCAAGTTTGGGCCACTGTACCAGTCTGCCTGCCCAGAAATCTATGGGGTCAGGGAACTAGATATGCAACAGAGACTGGCCAGAGTGAGTTTAGGTAGGCCTAAACCTGGGCATTGAGGCGGGAGCTGCCGGCTTGCTGAATGGTTCTACCTGGTCCGGTACATGGAAAAAGTACTCCATCATGTTGAGGAGACAGAAATGGATGCTGCCTCTGCTACTGCTCTGGTTGCTTCTGCTGCTCGTGTTGGTGGGAGGGGGGTGATTTTGTGGGGGCGGTGACATGCTGATGGAAGGCCCATGCTCGCCAAAAGTTGCGGCAAGCTGCGTACACATTGACTCCTGGTAGTAACGTAATTTGTCTTTTCCTCTCTTTCTGCCAGAGGAAAACATTCCCCCATTTTGCTTTGGTAGCGAGGGTCTAAAAGCATGGCTATCCTGTAATCATCAGACTGCTTGATGTCAACGATACAAATGTCACCGCTTAAGCAAGCGAGCATACAGCTCACCATTCTGACCAGCATGCCCATGGAGCCAATTTCTTCCACCTCAGTGCCCCCACTGAAACAATTGGGTGTTATGGCCGGTCTAATCGTCTTCATCATCATCCTCTTTCCCCTCCTGTTCCTCCTCCTCAAGTGGCAGCACCTCCTCTTCCTCCTCCCCCATGGGAGTGTTTCATTGTGGGTTCCCAACAGCTACAGGGCCACCAGCATGTTGGAAAGTTGCAGACTAAGTGGTGTAGCTGAATATCATTCTGATGCTGCAAGTCCAGGAGAGCATTCCTCACCACTTCAGAATGGCTGAAAAGAGGGACAGTCTCCTGGAAATTGCCAGCACGTTACACAAACAAGTGCCTGTGGCCTACTACTACTACTACTTCTGGACAGATAGTTGGAGCTGCTACTGCCCACATTCTGGCCCTGGATCTTTCGTTTGGAACTATTCCGTAACCTGGACATTTTTGGGCCTCTTAGATAATGTTGTTCACAACCTTGCCTATTGGTGTAGTATTTATGTACAGTACAGACCAAAAGTTTCATGACTATGAAAATTGTAGATTCACACTGAAGGCATCAAAACTTTGAATTAACACATGTGGAAATATATACATAACAAACAAGTGTGAAACAACTGAAAATATGTCATTGTGGCAAAACCAACCTCGCCACTGGGTTTTGGAGAGGACTGGCTGCTGGCCTCTTGCCCCTGGATTATGGGCCATATACTAACTTTTAAACCCCTAAACCGATTCAAGTGAATTTTGGATAGGTTTGTCCCCAAGTTATACTGTTTAAATTGATGTTAGTTATATGTATGGCCAATGTAAACTCACAAAGTTGTAACAATTTATAATAAGTGTAACTTGTCAGCTTGGGAGAAAAATGCTGGGTGTGTTTCTATTGTGCCATTGTCCCATTGTGTGTTTAAATGGTGATGTCTGTTCTGTTGTCCTCACATGTGTATTGGCGATCTCCCTTTGTCCTCAGAGATAATTGGATTGCTCCTCAGGTTGTCTCTGGAACAGAGAGGAGGAGACCATGATGCATTGTGGGGATATGTTATCCTATGTCACAGTCTTCATTCTGGTCCTCTGGGGGCGTGAACGATTGGTTGCTGTAGTTACATTATATGTGTTGTAAATTAAAGATTGGTTGTATTTCAAACCCCTGTGGGCAGTACTATGTTTGTGGTTTATGAAAAAAAGAGGCTGTACCTGAAGTACAGGCAGACCACTGTTTGACCCTCAACACGGAGCCTTGTCTCGTTATTGGGGGGATTCACTGTATGCTGTTAGAGGACCGATTGCCAGGATTGTATGCTTTTCCTGTTCGTCTGCTAGCAGCTATTCGTGAGGTTCCAGTTCGGAGTGCTATTTTGTATCCAGTTCGGGAGGTTGGTGTATCCTGCAGTAGCTGGGCCTGTCTCTCAGAAAGGGGCATATAGCCTAAACAGATTTTTACCCCTTGTCTGCTGAAACGGTCCGTTACATTGGTGGCAGCAGTGGGATGGAACCAGCAGTGTTATACGAGGAGGAGGACCTGGATGGCCGGGATGCATTAAGGAAAGGCATCTGGTACCAGGCCCTGGATAATCTACAATACCAGCGAGGTGAGAGTCTCCCCAGTGAAGAGCAGCGGTTGCAGAAGCAAGTGGCCCTGCGGATGCCCTTCCTGGGAGAGCAGCCCCTGGAGGAATGGGTGAAGGAACTAGAGCACCGGGTATGGCAGGAGCTATGGCTGGAGGATGCCTACCAGGCGCTTTGGTGGTATATGGCACAGTATATACCCTGGACAGCCGAACATGACAAGCCAGAGGGAGAGGAGTTTTTTGGTCCTGGCTTGTTATGGGGGTCCTTTGCAGAGCCTGACTTCGGGAGCCCTGCACAGTCCAGACTTCAGGACATTTTTTATGAGAGGGAGGCTAGGCATGGGTGGGATAACCCCCATGAGGTAGAGCAAGACCTGTCTCACCTAGCAACCCTGGAGTGGGAACTGGAGCAGGACTAGCGAGATCTCTTCCACTCCATTGAGAAGGCTCAGTCGGACGGTAAGGTGACAGACCCAGATCCAGACCCATTCAGCTGGGCAGATATTGAAGAGTGTTACTGGGAAGGACCCCAGGTGGCCGGTAGAGATGGGACCGAGGTCTCTCCACCGGTCCTGCAGGGAATTGGGAGCCCAGTCTCCATTCCCCAGCGGCAGTGTGAAATGCAGGGAGAGGAGAGCAGCATCCTCCCTCCCCAGCGGCAGGCTGAGTTACAGGGGGCAGAGGTAGTTGTTCCTGCCCGCCAGCAGCAGCATGATTTTTGGGGAATTGGGAGCCCAGTCTCCATTCCCCAGCGGCCGTATGAATTATTGGGGATTAGGAGCCCAGTCTCCTTTCCCCAGCGGCAGGCGGAGTTACAGGGGGCAGAGACAGTCGGTCCTGTCCCCCAGTGGCAGAGTGTCCAGCAGGGAATAGAGAGCCCAGTCTCCTTTCCCCAGCAGCAGGACACTGTATTGGGAGCTGAGACAGTCGGTCGCCCTCCCCAGCGGCTGGAAGTATGTATGGGAGAGGAGCTCGTTACCCCCTCTCCCCAGCGGCAGCTTAACGCACCAGGGGGAGACAGTAAGCCCCACAACAGTGCAGATGGGACCGTGGTCTCTGCACTTACAGCACAGGGGGTAGAGACAGTCGGTCTCCACCTCCAACAACCAGGCTCCAACCAGGCTTCTTCCGTGCTAGCGCTGGCACCAGGGCAAAGTACCGCTGATCCCTGCCCACAAAGCAACCTCCACTCCAAGCCAGGGAGCAACACAGAGACCGGGAGTACCAGCTTCCAACATAACCTTGGTGGACTCACTGGACAGAGACAGGCTACTAAATTCAACAGGTCCAGTATTGGGTTGTGGGTGGGCTGCCAGACTAACTCAGGTACCGACCGGCGTGAGGTCAGGTATCTGGTTAGTCTTCCCTGGGGGGGGGGAGATGTGTGGCAAAACCAACCTCGCCACTGGGTTTTGGAGAGGACTGGCTGCTGGCCTCTTGCCCCTGGATTATGGGCCATATACTAACTTTTAAACCCCTGAACCGATTCAAGTGAATTTTGGATAGGTTTGTCCCCAAGTTATACTGTTTATATTGATATTAGTTATATGTATGGCCAATGTAAACTCACAAAGTTGTAACAATTTATAATAAGTGTAACTTGTCAGCTTGGGAGAAAAATGCTGGGTGTGTTTCTATTGTGCCATTGTCCCATTGTGTGTTTAAATGGTGATGTCTGTTCTGTTGTCCTCACATGTGTATTGGCGATCTCCCTTTGTCCTCAGAGATAATTGGATTGCTCCTCAGGTTGTCTCTGGAACAGAGAGGAGGAGACCATGATGCATTGTGGGGATATGTTGTCCTATGTCACAGTCTTCATTCTGGTCCTCTGGGGGCGTGAACGATTGGTTGCTGTAGTTACATTATATGTGTTGTAAATTACTGATTGGTTGTATTTCAAACCCCTGTGGGCAGTACTATGTTTGTGGTTTATGAATAAAAGAGGCTGTACGTGAAGTACAGGCAGACCACTGTTTGACCCTCAACACGGAGCCTTGTCTCGTTATTGGGGGGATTCACTGTATGCTGTTAGAGGACCGATTGCCAGAATTGTATGCTTTTCCTGTTCGTCTGCTAGCAGCTATTCGTGAGGTTCCAGTTCGGAGTGCTATTTTGTATCCAGTTCGGGAGGTTGGTGTATCCTGCAGTAGCTGGGCCTGTCTCTCAGAAAGGGGCATATAGCCTAAACGGATTTTAACCCCTTGTCTGCTGAAACGGTCCGTTACATTGGTGGCAGCAGTGGGATGGAACCAGCAGTGTTATACGAGGAGGAGGACCTGGATGGCCGGGATGCATTAAGGAAAGGCATCTGGTACCAGGCCCTGGATAATCTACAATACCAGCGAGGTGAGAGTCTCCCCAGTGAAGAGCAGCGGTTGCAGAAGCAAGTGGCCCTGCGGATGCCCTTCCTGGGAGAGCAGCCCCTGGAGGAATGGGTGAAGGAACTAGAGCACCGGGTATGGCAGGAGCTATGGCTGGAGGATGCCTACCAGGCGCTTTGGTGGTATATGGCACAGTATATACCCTGGACAGCCGAACATGACAAGCCAGAGGGAGAGCAGTTTTATGGTCCTGGCTTGTTATGGGGGTCCTTTGCAGAGCCTGACTTCGGGAGCCCTGCACAGTCCAGACTTCAGGACATTTTTTATGAGAGGGAGGCTAGGCATGGGTGGGATGACCCCCATGAGGTAGAGCAGGACCTGTCTCACCTAGCAACCCTGGAGTGGGAACTGGAGCAGGACTACCGAGATCTCTTCCACTCCATTGAGAAGGCTCAGCAGGACGGTAAGGTGACAGACCCAGATCCAGACCCATTCAGCTGGGCAGATATTGTAGAGTGTTACTGGGAAGGACCACAGGTGGCCGGTAGAGATGGGATTGAGGTCTCTCCACCGGTCCTGCAGGGAATTGGGAGCCGAGTCTCCATTCCCCAGCGGCAGTGTAAAATGCAGGGAGAGGAGAGCAGCGTCCTCCCTCCCCAGCGGCAGGCTGAGTTACAGGGGGCAGAGGTAGTTGTTCCTGCCCCCCAGCAGCAGAGTGATATGCCGGGAAGGCAGTGTGAAATGCAGGGAGAGGAGAGCAGCGTCCTCCCTCCTCAGCGGCAGGCTGAGTTACAGGGGGCAGAGGTAGTTGTTCCTGCCCGCCAGCAGCAGCATGATTTTTTGGGAATTGGGAGCCCAGTCTCCATTCCCCAGCGGCCGTATGAATTATTGGGGATTGGGAGCCCAGTCTCCTTTCCCCAGCGGCAGGCGGAGTTACAGGGGGCAGAGACAGTCGGTCCTGTCCCCCAGCGGCAGAGTGTCCAGCAGGGAATAGAGAGCCCAGTCTCCTTTCCCCAGCAGCAGGACACTGTATTGGGAGCGGAGACGGTCGGTCGCCGTCCCCAGCGGCTGGAAGTATGTATGTGAGAGGAGCTCGTTACCCCCTCTCCCCAGCGGCAGCTTAACGCACCAGGGGGAGACAGTAAGCCCCACAACAGTGCAGATGGGACCGTGGTCTCTGCACTTACAGCACAGGGGGTAGAGACAGTCGGTCTCCCCCTCCAACAACCAGGCTCCAACCAGGCTTCTTCCGTGGTAGCGCTGGCACCAGGGCAAAGTACCGCTGATCCCTGCCCACAAAGCAACCTCCACTCCAAGCCAGGGAGCAACACAGAGACCGGGATTACCAGCTTCCAACATAACCTTGGTGGACTCACTGGACAGAGACAGGCTACTAAATTCAACAGGTCCAGTATTGGGTTGTGGGTGGGCTGCCAGACTAACTCAGGTACCGACCGGCGTGAGGTCAGGTATCTGGTTAGTCTTCCCTGGGGGGGGAGATGTGTGGCAAAACCAACCTCGCCACTGGGTTTTGGAGAGGACTGGCTGCTGGCCTCTTGCCCCTGGATTATGGGCCATATACTAACTTTTAAACCCCTGAACCGATTCAAGTGAATTTTGGATAGGTTTGTCCCCAAGTTATACTGTTTAAATTGATATTAGTTATATGTATGGCCAATGTAAACTCACAAAGTTGTAACAATTTATAATAAGTGTAACTTGTCAGCTTGGGAGAAAAATGCTGGGTGTGTTTCTTTTGTGCCATTGTCCCATTGTGTGTTTAAATGGTGATGTCTGTTCTGTTGTCCTCACATGTGTATTGGCGATCTCCCTTTGTCCTCAGAGATAATTGGATTGCTCCTCAGGTTGTCTCTGGAACAGAGAGGAGGAGACCATGATGCATTGTGGGGATATGTTGTCCTATGTCACAGTCTTCATTCTGGTCCTCTGGGGGCGTGAACGATTGGTTGCTGTAGTTACATTATATGTGTTGTAAATTACTGATTGGTTGTATTTCAAACCCCTGTGGGCAGTACTATGTTTGTGGTTTATGAATAAAAGAGGCTGTACGTGAAGTACAGGCAGACCACTGTTTGACCCTCAACACGGAGCCTTGTCTCGTTATTGGGGGATTCACTGTATGCTGTTAGAGGACCGATTGCCAGGATTGTATGCTTTTCCTGTTCGTCTGCTAGCAGCTATTCGTGAGGTTCCAGTTCGGAGTGCTATTTTGTATCCAGTTCGGGAGGTTGGTGTATCCTGCAGTAGCTGGGCCTGTCTCTCAGAAAGGGGCATATAGCCTAAACGGATTTTAACCCCTTGTCTGCTGAAACGGTCCGTCACAGTCATATTCTAGGTTCTTCAAAGTAGCCACCTTTTGCTTTGATTACTGCTTTGCACACTCTTGGCATTCTCTTGATGAGCTTCAAGAGGTAGTCCCCTGAAATGGCTTTCCCTTCACAGGTGTGCCCTGTCAGGTTTAATAAGTGGGATTTCATGCCTTATAAATGGGGTTGGGACCATCAGTGGCGTTGAGGAGAAGTCAGGTGGATACACAGCTGATAGTCCTACTGAATAGACTGTTAGAATTTGTATTATGGCAAGAAAAAAGCAGCTAAGTAAAGAAAAACAAGTGGCCATCATTACTTTAAGAAATGAAGGTCAGTCAGTCAGCCGAAAAATTGGGAAAACTTTGAAAGTAAGGGCTATTTGACCATGAAGGAGAGTGATGAGGTGCTGCGCCAGATGACCTGGCCTCCACAGTCACCGGAACTGAACCCAATCGAGATGGTTTGGGGTGAGCTAGACCGCAGAAGGAAGGCAAAAGGGCCAACAAGTGCTAAGCATCTCTGGGAACTCCTTCAAGACTGTTGGAAGACCATTTCAGGGGACTACCTCTTGAAGCTCATCAAGAGAATGCCAAGAGTGTGCAGAGCAGTAATCAAAGCAAAAGGTGGCTACTTTGAAGAACATAGAATATGACATATTTTCAGTTGTTTCACACTTGTTTGTTATGTATATAATTCCACATGTGTTAATTTCATGATTTTCCTATTCCATGACGTAAAGTCATGATTTTATAAAGGACACGGAGGCGAGTATTGCTATTCTCTTTCTTTACTGTTTCCATAGCAGCAAAGACAAAACATTTTAAATATGCAGTAACTATGGCAACAAGCCAACCCTCTCCCTCCCAGTGTCGATATAAGCCACGGTCACACTGGAAACGTCCTCTTTCTTTGTGGTCAGTAAACTTCAACCTGGAACTCCCCCAGCAACAAAGGGAAAATCAACGACTGAAAGAAGGTCTTCAGAAACCAAGAACCGAGAACAGGAACATAGGCTCGGATCCAACTTGATAAAAGACTTTGCATCTCCCGGACATCTGGTCAGGAACATCAGCCTATAGAAAGAACAAACAAAAGCAGTAGCATACAAGCAAAATAGAAAGGCACAGCCTATGCGTCACGTCAAATAACAATAAGTTAAATATCAAGAGTCATAACTCAAATAAATTATACAAAGGGGAGGGAAGAAAACAAACCTGGGCAATACTCGCCTCCGTGTCCTTTATAAAATCATGACTTTACGTCATGGAATAGGAAAATCATGAAATTTTATTCCAGGACACGGAGGCTCCTATTGCAAGTTTAAAGCTGTTCCACTACAGCCGAGAAAGCGTGAGATGGTGGCCGAAAGTAAAACTCACGGAAGGTAGAAACCCTGGACCAATCCGCCAATTTCATGACGTCCTCTAAACGGGCTCCAGAAACCGTCATAGAGGTGGCAGAAGCACTCCGGACCGAATGAGCTGAAGAAATTGAGGTGTCGATCCCCGCGAGGGACAAGATCCATTTAACCCAACGCGAAAGAATAACACTGGTTACTGGCCTAAAGGGTCTGCGAAAGGAAATGAAAAGATGAGGAAACTCGGGAGAACGTAAACCATTGGTGCGCCGTTCATATTCCTGCAAGCATAGACCGGGACAAAGCTCTGGACACGTCGGAAAATACGGATAAGACACCGAGCGGATGTTCGTCTTCGTGCGTCGGGAGATATTGAATGTCACACCGACCGGAGAAAAGGAACGGGCGTCATGATCCAATGCCCGGACGTCAGAAACTCTTTTGCAAGAGATAAGGCATAAGGAGTCGTTAGAAGGCCAGTTCTGAAGGAAAACTAATACAATGGAAACATCCCAGGTAGTGGAGAAACGCGGCCTCGGAGGACGGGATAGGCGAGAGCCACGCAACAACCTGCAGACTAAAGGGTGTTGTCCAGCCGGGCAACCGTCAAAACCCGAATGCCTAGAGGAGATGTCAGATCTATAAAGATTAATTGTACGATAAGCCTTGCCCTCCTCGAACAATGCAGACAAAAAGGACAAGACCGCCGTCACAGGAGCATCAGTGGGATCCAGGTTCCCTGCGAGACACCAACGAGCCCAGGAATCCCAAGCTGAGCGATAAGCCCTTCTGGTTCCGGGTGCCCAAGCGCTCTCCAGCAAGAATCGAGTCGTCTCTGAAAGTCCTGAGACCTCCCAGGGGCTCCTGATACTCTGCA
This sequence comes from Bufo bufo, assembly GCF_905171765.1. Lineage (NCBI taxonomy): Eukaryota > Metazoa > Chordata > Amphibia > Anura > Bufonidae > Bufo > Bufo bufo. The sequence goes on from NC_053389.1 coordinate 827,487,883, forward strand.
CGCGAGAAGCTGTAACGTTCCTGCGACGAGCAATGGATGAAGTTGACCCGCCGGCCCCTTGAGAAGGTGGGATAGAGTAGGGAGCAAGACTGGTTCGGCAATGAGAAGGTCCAGAAGGTAGGGAAACCACGACTGAGACCTCCAAAGGGGCAAGATGAGGACCAGTTCCGCCAACTGGAGGCGAACCTGGAGAAGGACTCTGGGAATCAGAGCGAAAGGGGGAAACGCGTACATGACCGGAGACGTCCACTCCTGGAGAAAAGCATCCACCGCCTCCGCCTCCGGGTCCGGACGCCAGCTGAAAAACCTGGGTAACTGAGTGTTGAGCCGCGACGCGAAGAGGTCGATGGAGAAAGGACCCCATCGAGATGACACGGCATCGAAGACCCTGGAATCTAATCTCCAGTCGCTGGCATCCGACAGATAGCGCGAACTCCAGTCCGCCCGCACATTGTGGAGACCCGGAAGGTATTCCGCTACCACCATGATTCCCCTGGAAAAACATTGGTCCCAAAAATCCTTGGCCAAGTGGGTGAGCACGGAAGAGCGCGTGCCGCCCAAATGATTGATGTACCTGACCGCCGACACATTGTCCATGCGAAGTCTGATACAGGCCCTGACTGTGTTGTTGACGAAACTGCGGATCGCCAGAGAACCTGCTAACAATTCCAGAGAGTTGATATGAAGAAGGGACTCGCTCTGGGACCAGGGACCCCCGGTGGAGACGCCATTGCAATGAGCACCCCACCCGTGGAGGCTGGCATCCGATTCGATGATAAGATCGGGTTGAGGGCCAAAGATGGCTCTGCCGTTCCACGACGAGAGGTTGTGGATCCACCAACTCAGCTCGTGCCTGGTCTCCGAATCCAAAGTGATGGAATCGGCGTAAGATGCTCCCTCCCGTAGGTGAGCAATCTTGAGGCGTTGAAGTGCCCTGTAATGAAGCGGCGCCGGAAAGATCGCCTAAATGGAGGAAGCAAGTAATCCTATTATTCGGGCAAGATGCCTGAGGGATAAATGGGGTAACGAAAGACCCTGTCTCAGCTCCTTCCGGATATTCCGAACCTTCAACTGCGGCAAACTGAGAGATTGCGAAACGGAATCGATCTGGAAACCCAAAAATTCCATCGTGGTGGAAGGAGTCAGGCAAGATTTGTCCTGATTGATGACAAACCCCAGATTGGAAATGAGGAAGATGGCCAACTGAAGATGGGAAAGAAGAATCTCTGGACTGGACGCCATGAAGAGAATGTCGTCCAGATATATAACCAAACGCACCCCCCGACTGCGCAACCAGGCTACCACCGGGCGCATCAATTTGGTGAAACACCACGGGGCGGACGAGAGGCCGAATGGAAGGCACGTAAAGCGCCACACCTGACCTTTCCAGGCAAAACGTAACAGGTCTCTTGATTCGGGAGCCACTGGAACGGTGAGATACGCGTCCCTCAAATCTATCTTCGCCATCCAATCTCCAGGAAGGAGCATGTTTCTCAGGAGGTGGATCCCCTCCATTTTGAAATGGCGGTACCTGACGAAATTGTTCAATGCCTTTAAATTGATAACTGGGCGCATTTGGCCCCCTTTTTTCTGGACCAGGAAGATGCTGCTCAAGACCCCATAGGAGTCTGTGGGAGCCATCTCTATCGCCCCCTTGCCCCACAGATCTGTGAGCTCTGAGTCGATGAGAGCGCAAGCGGGGCCGGCTAGAGACTGGGACTTTGGTGTTGGAAGCCCCACGGGGTCGGAAACCAGCTCGATAACAAAACCCCTGATCGTGGCCAGAACCCAAGGATCGGAAGACACCTTTTTCCACGCATGAGAAAAGAATTGGAGTCTTCCCCCCACCTGAAATTCGGACAGAGGAGGAGGAGATAAATGACTCACCATAGGGTCTCCTGGAGTTAGGATGTCCACGGAATCCTCTGCCATGGCTGAAACCGCCACGAGTGGGGAAGAAGGTGGGCTGATGTTGTTGATCCTGCAACGAGGGTCTGTGGACGAAGGAGCCTCTGCCCGAACCACGGGCATAAGAGGAAGAACGGCCGGGCAGACGGCCCCTGAAACTGCCGGCCCTGGCAGAAAAACGGTTGGGAAAAACCTTGCGGATTGAAGTTTGCACCTTATCAAGGGCGGTGAAGGCCCCAACATATCTGCCCAGCTCTTTTATGAAGGGCTCACCAAAGAGGAGGCCCTGGGCGTCCTTGCCTGCTTCAGGGATAGCTAAATTAGCCAACTTAGGCTCAATTTTCATTAGCAGCGCTTTGCGCCGTTCTATAGCCAATGACGTATTTGCATTGCCAGCAAGGCAGATAGCTCTCTGAGCCCAGCCACTCAATTCCTCTGGGTCGACCCGAGTACCGGCCGCCCTGGCCGATTCGGCCATATCCAAAATCTTAGCCAATGGGCCCATAACGTCCAAAACCTTATCCTGGCATGCCCGAAGGGCGGAGTCCAGGCCTTTGCGGGGGTTGAACCCGGTCTTAGTTAAGAACTGGACCATTTTGGGGTCCACCACCGGGGTCTCACAGACTTTGTGAGGGATTAAAGGTCTAGGACACTCAGCACCCAACTTGGTACGTGCCTCCTTAGTGAGGGCCTTGCGGGTCATAGCATCAATGTACTGAGTGACATGCGATGCAGGAAGCCACTCAGAGGACCGCGGATGGTGCAGTGCATTGGGATCAAACATGGGATCCCCCAACGGATCCAAAAGAGGATCGGTAGACCCAGAAGGGGCCTCAGGGTATGCGTCAGTTAGGGGTGGTGGTAGATCCTGGTCTATAGGATCAACAATAACTCCCATCAAATCCTCCTCTGAACCATGCAGGGAGTGGTGCCGCACCTCCTCATCAGACTCTCTGTCAGAGTCGGAACCAAATTCGGGCTGTGACCGCGCCGATTTCTAACCTCGCGCACGTTCTGCCTGACGCAGACAGGCTCTTTTACGCGACCTTAGCGCGTTGTCAACTGATGGGACAAGGCCATCATTCTCATTTGTTCTGGAGGCAGTAGTGGGATGTAATGTAAGGGCCTGAGTAACAGACTGGGAGATAGCCGAGGACATGGACCCCATGGCAGACATAATAGCGCTGGATATGGAGCGCTGCATAGCTAAAGTCTGGGGATCTGTAACAGCAGGCTCTCTGGAATGGTCCCTAGACCCCCTGGGAGAAGGGGAAATCTGAGACCTGGACCCTAAATCCTGAGTGGGATTAGCCCTGGGAGAACGGGAGCGGGACTGGCGAGACATACTGACGGTTAGTCACCCTGAGAAGTAACAGAAGCAAAAAGGTGCCGAATAGAAGGCACAGAACAACACAGGACCGGCGCTGCAGGAGCTGACAGACCACGGCAGAGCAGAAGCAGTCACCAGACGGAAGTCCCGCGAGATCTCGGCGGCAAAAGGCCGAACGCCGAGACCTCGCAAGAGCCAGAAAGGGAGAAGAGACGGCTGGAAAGACGGCGCGCAAGATGGCGCCGCCTCCCTGCAGCGACGCGGCCACTGGAGAGGTCGGGCGGAGGTCCGGAAGCGACAAGTAAGCAAAGCTGCTCCTAAAACCCCCACCGCTTAGCCCCCCCCCCACCGCCGGAGCCGGAGCGCAGCTCCCGTGGCAGGGAAGATACAGACAAAAGGAAAGGAGGGGGCAAGCGAAATAACAATATAAGATAAGAATCAGACGAATAAAACAATATACAATATACAAATAATGTAGACCAAACTAAGTAATACGATATAACATACAAAGACAGCAGATATAATGCCCAAAAGAGCACCCAAAAGGGAACACCTCAGGGCAGAATGAGCTGCTAAGGATGAATACTTAACTGGAGCAGCAAAGAAAGAGGACGTTTCCAGTGTGACCGTGGCTTATATGGACACTGGGAGGGAGAGGGTTGGCTTGTTGCCATAGTTACTGCATATTTAAAATGTTTTGTCTTTGCTGCTATGGAAACAGTAAAGAAAGAGAATAGCAATAGGAGCCTCCGTGTCCTGGAATAAAATTCATAATTTTGATGCCTTCATAGTCATGAAAATAAAGAAAACTCTTTGAATGAGAAGGTGTGTCCAAACTTTTGGTCTGTACTGTATATATGCTGATAGTTTGAATACAATCAATGATCTCCCACCTGAAAAAAAAAAAAAAAATTCAAAAAGTGTGAATATAGGGAAACAGATTTAGGCCTAATTTTTTTTATCCCTCACAGATACTTTTGTGTGCTGGCTTGTGATTGGTGTTGATGATCACCTATATGCTTGTTTAAGTAAATTAAACAAGTCCCAAAAATGTTTTAATTACAACTGTATTGAAACTGAAAATACATACGGACGGACGACTGAGGCATGAAGCTCAATTTCAACTTAACACACACAGGTAGATTGCAGCCACACCATGGGTACTGCTGCAGTAATCAAATATATATGCTGCTTAATTAAATTGATAGACCACCACCCCATAAAAAAATAAAAAAATTAATTGCGACCGTGTGGAAACTGAATATACGTAAATGCACGATTGAGGCTTGACGAAATGTCACCTTAATACATACAGGTAAATTGCTGTCATACAGTGGTTATTGCTACAGTAATCACATATATATGCTGCTTAATTAAATTGAAAGCACTTCCCCCAAAAAATTTCAATGACTGCGTGGAAACTGAAAATATGTTAATGGAAAACAGACGCTTGACGCTCAATTTCTTGTCAATACACACAGGTAGATTGTTGCTATTCCTTGTGTCTTGTAGTAACCATATAAATATGCTGTCAAATAAAAATTGTTCCGAATTAATTTCTTCTGAGAGTGCTGCTAGTTCTGAGTGAAGTGGGTCTCGTTCACACCAAGTCCTAAAAGTAATTTGAACCGTGCTGCTCTTATTCAGCCAATAACAGATTCATTCAAATAGAAGATTGTGGAGAGTTTTTTTTTTTAGACATAGTCAATCACTGGTTCAACAGGTGCGGTCTCCTGAATAATTTTAGCTCCTATTCAAAAGATGATAAAATCACAAGCTTGTAATAGTAAAAGTCAGTCCTCCACCCGAGTTTCGCCTCTGCTTCGTTACCACTCACAGACATTTTCTTCACTACCCTACGTATTGTAAGACATGTATATGCTGGTTTTCAAAATTTTGTCCCCTCCAATAAATTTTATTTGATCTGTGTGGAGATGAAACAACACAGCTTTATGCCTAATATTTCATGTTATCACTCACAGATATTTTTGTTTGGCACCCTGCGTACTGTAAGACACGTATATGCTGGCTTTCAAAACGTCAACCCCCAAAAATTTTATTTGAACTTATGTGGAGATGAAACAACACAGATTTCGCCTAGTATCACTCACATATATTCTCGTCCACTACTCTGCGTATTGTAAGACATGTAAACGATAGTTTACAAAACCCTAAAGATTAACTAAACTTTGTTACAATTTTCATTTAAATTGCTCTAAGTAGCCCCAAAATATTTTTTGTTATATACTTTATTAATTAATTATGCGGTTTTGCATCTTAAAAAAGGACCCAAAGTCCTGGATTGTACCGATTCTTAAAATCATCATTCTGGTAGACTGCTGGCTTGTCAGCACTTTACTGGTGTACGGATTACTGGCTGCCGTGGATTTTCTGTTACAATGGGAGAAAAAAATGAAAGTAATGTCCTTGCTTTTGAGGTGTTCACCGGCCTCAGCTCCTCACTTCTCACCCCCTGGCTCACACCTTTCCTGCCAGCATATTCCACACATGCAATTCTTCTTCCTAATTCTAGCCTTTCCTTTCACACTCCCTGGCAGCAGAATACAAGCTTGATTAAATTCTGTCTCTGACTCCCTAAGATTGTTCTTCTGGCAGACACTGTAAGAACCATCTACCCTCATTCATAGCCCAACAAAGAATAACGTTTGGCATGTTCTGCTAGGACACCTCCCTGTCTGCTGCAGCTCTGATTGGCTCATCCATGCTGTCTGTCCACCTGGGGGCCAATCAGGTCAACTTCCCCTCCCTGTCACTGGAAACACAGGAGCTGTCTGGGCTGGGCAGTAGGGTTAATTCAGCTGCCTGGGCTGTGCTGTACTGTCTGCATAGAAGCAAGGCTCACTTCTGTCTGTGGAGATCTCTCAGTCTTTCTGTCTCCTGGCCATGCTGCTGTCTCTAAGATGGCTGCTGTTCCTCCTCCTTCTCTAGCATTTTCCCATGGTCCCTTTGCTATTGGCTGCAGGGAGGAGTAAGTGCTCATGGGATTTGCAGTTCACTTCACCTCAGGAGGATCAGCAGTAATGCTTGCTTCTGTGAGTCCCTGCTTGTAATTGACAGCAGATCCACTAGACCAACTGTTTTCTCTGCAGGGGTTATACAGGAATATGGCAGCATGAAGGAAAGAGTTCTCCAGCCACTGGATAAAACAGCTTGGAATCCTTTATTAAAATGTAATCATAAAATCCAAATCCAAACCCTTAGTAATAGCTACTTGGCCACGGCATCTGAGAGTGCAAAACTGGGAGCACTCTTTTCCAGGGCTGGAGCAGCTGCCTCTAGCGGCTACTGGGGAATCCATTCATTCAAAAATTTTAAGTGCAGACCTTTGCAGGCCAATTAGGTTCCTTAGTTGCTCTTGGCCATGGAATATAAGGAGTTAAACACCCAGGATTATAGACTCCTTTTTTTTTCTTAATAAAGCAGGAGCCCAGCTATCACTAGGCAAATGAGCACCCATTCCAGCTATCATGTAACACCCATGCAGGGATAAAAAGGTTGTGTAGCAGGTACCTATTGATGACGTATTGCCAGGCTAGATTAGTAATATCAGATCTTTGGGGGGGGGGGGCAATTCCAGGTCCCCCACTGTTCTGTCTTCATACACGTTCACACAGTGTGCAGTCTAACATTCAGCATCAACCATTCCTGTCTTCCAAATAAGAGGACTGTTCTTTGTAGTCTAACTTGTTTATTCGCAAAACAGGAGTATTTGATGTGATAAAACTACAAGAATACAATAACTTGTATAAGTATAAGACATAACATGTATCAGCAGAAAGCATAGAACATTATAACATTACATTAACACTGTGCATATGACCAAAATGGCTGCCTATACATAAGACTGCAAGTCTAGCAAGCAGAATAACAACTTCCCTGAGTAATACGTATACCTAGCTAAACAGCACTGCATAACACAATATCCCTGAGACAGAGGTAGATTTCTTATCAGATTGGCTTGAACAAGGTAATTTAAGAAGAAGATATGCAGAAGGACAGCTCTGCTCGTGTGTCCTTGATGACTGGAGACTGGGCTTCTATTTCCCAGGATGCATTACACTCCCATAATGCTTTGCACCTCCCACAATACAATAATCTTTATTAACAGAAAAACAAAGTGTAGTACATTTTTTAGACTGCTAGATGGTGCTATAACCAAACTAATAACTACATAACTACAGGAACTCTAACAGAATGAATTAGAAATGAGTCAGAACCTCTGCTGGGACAGAACACCCACCAATCAGCTGTTTGAAAAGGCAGCAGTGCTCGTGAGAGCGCTGCTGCATCCTCTTCAAGATTACCTGTGCATCATCTTGCGGGAAAAAGTGGTACAGAATAATTATAGCTTCTTAACCCATTAGAGTAGTATTTTTTATCACAGGAAAAGTATTTTACTTTATTTTATTTTTATTTTTATTAACTAATGTTTTATATCTAACATAGGAGGACTTTGAAGGCCGTTCTGATCTCCTGATTCCTCATAGTATAAATAATGGGATTTAAGAATGGGGTCACCATAGTATTAATTAATGATAACATCTTGTTTAAGCTGAAGGAATATCCTCTCGCTGGAGATAAGTAGAGTATGATAAGTGTTCCATAATATGTGCACACAACGGCCAGGTGTGAACTACATGTGGATAAGGCTTTTTCCTTCCCAGCCTTTGAGGACATGTTAAAAATGGAGTAAAATATGAGGATATAAGTGATGATGATAAAAAGCATCTGGAAAAGACCAACAAACAAAGCCACAATAGAAACTTCAATTTCTACCCAGGTTCTGTTAGAGCAAGAAAGTTCTAGAAGAGGAGCAATGTCACAGAAGAAATGATCAATTACATTTGGACCACAAAAATCTAGTTGCAGGATAAATGCGTGGCTTATAAGTGACTGCAGGAACCCCACCATCCATGAGTATGTAATAAGACCATTGAGTAATTTAATATTCATAACAGACGTGTATCTCAATGGTCTACAAATGGCCAAATATCGATCATAAGACATCACAGTGAGGAGACAACATTCTAATATGGTGAAGGCCCCAAAGAAATATAACTGAGTAAGGCAACCAAGAGCTGGCATGCTGGTGTCACCCAACAAAATGACCTGTAATGTATTAGGAGCAACTGTTGTACTAATCAAAATATCTGAGAGCGAGAGATGACTAAGAAAGATATACATAGGAGAGTTCATTTTGCTGCTGGAACGTGACAATATTAATAGGACTATCGACAAATTTGCAGTCACAATCGCTGTATACAGGAAAGCAATGAGAATAAAAAATGGAATACGGAAGAGACCAAGATTTTGAAATCCCAATAATATAAATTCTACAACCTTTGTCTGGTTTCTCCCTAAAACTTCCTGTGAATGAAATAAAATTATATCATAAATATTATACATATCAAACATAAATCTATAACTTATTTCATTCAAAATGTATTATTTTCCTTTTAGTTAGTTCTCCTTCAGTTATGAGTATTTGTTAGGAAGTGAGGAAAATTGGCTTCTACCTCACAGGTTTTTTTTGCCTTCCTCTGGATCAACTTGCAGGATAACAGGCCGAACTGGATGGACAAATGTCTTTTTCCGGCCTTATGTACTATGTTACTATGTTACTATGTTAGACTGATCATGTCCACACACCAACATAAAGCAACAAACACTTCTTCTCTATGTCAGTGAATGAAAAGTCTCCATAACCATAAATGTAATAAGCCATTGTAACTACAGTACATTAGGTACTAGTCACATACTGTAGTTCTCTACATCTTACTGACAAGGAATCTTTGATTATTTGTTGAGTGAAGTACAAGTGGATTTCTTTTTTTTTTTTTTAATTTTCAATACTTTATTGAAAAAGTAATTTAGTAGTACATATAGGTTGAAGTAAATGAACAATATGCAGCCGTTTACAATATCGTACTGCGTAGCTACAAATATAGTAACTAAATTAACAAGGTAGAAGTCGTCTCTAGTCACATTGTATAAGCGTTAATAGTTGTAACTTATGTTTCTAATATAATAATATATCATAATACAGGGTGGGCCATTTATATGGATACACCTTAATAAAATGGGAATGGTTGGTGATATTAACTTCCTGTTTGTGGCACATTAGTATATGTGAGGGGGGAAACTTTTCAAGATGGGTGGTGACCATGGCGGCCATTTTGAAGTCGGCCATTTTGAAGTCGGCCATTTTGAATCCAACTTTTGTTTTTTTAATAGGAAGAGGGTCATGTGACACATCAAACTTATTGGGAATTTCACAAGAAAAACAATGGTTTTAACGTAACTTTATTCTTTCATGAGTTATTTACAAGTTTCTGACCACTTATAAAATGTGTTCAATGTGCTGCCCATTGTGTTGGATTGTCAATGCAACCCTCTTCTCTCACTCTTCACACACTGAAAGCAACACCGCAGGAGAAATGCTAGCACAGGCTTCCAGTATCCGTAGTTTCAGGTGCTGCACATCTCGTATCTTCACAGCATAGACGATTGCCTTCAGATGATACGAGATGTGCAGCACCTGAAACTACGGATACTGGAAGCCTGTGCTACCATTTCTCCTGCGGTGTTGCTATCAGTGTGTGAAGAGTGGGAGAAGAGGGTTGTATTGACAATCCAACACAATGGACAGCACATTGAACACATTTTGTAAGTGGTCAGAAACTTGTAAATAACTCATGAAAGAATAAAGTTACGTTAAAACCAAGCAGACCATTGTTTTTCTTGTGAAATTCCCAATAGGTTTGATGTGTCAAATGACCCTCTTCCTATTGAAAAAACAAAAGTTGGATTCAAAATGGCCGACTTCAAAATGGCCGCCATGGTCACCACCCATCTTGAAAAGTTTCCCCCCTCACATATACTAATGTGCCACAAATAGGAAGTTAACATCACCAACCATTCCCATTTTATTAAGGTGTATCCATATAAATGGCCCACCCTGTACAATCAATGGTCATTGCTAAAGTGCCTGAAGTCTTCCTAAGGTTTCCAAAGGGCGCTGAATTTATTATGAGAACGGTTTTCCCAAGCAGCTAAATCTTCGAATCTATAGATGGTATCCACCTTGTTTATCCAATGATCTAGTGGTTGGAGGTCCGGGGATAGCCAATGTCTAGGAACTAAAAGGCGTGCTGCCAAAAGCATTTTTTTAAACAGTGGTGTGACGCCGGTGGATGTGTGGGAGGGGGGGAGGCCTAAGAGAGCGAGTTGAAGTGAAAGCGGGGTTTTGGATTTGCAAATTAGATTGCATTGTTTAAAAATCTCAGTCCACCATTTATACATTGGTGGGCAGGACCACCAGATATGAAAGAACTTGCCGCCCCCCCTCACCACACCTTCAGCAGGCGTCAGAACCCATATCATTGTATCTAAAAGTGATTTCAGGTGTTTTATACCACCTGGTGAGGATTTTATAACCGTTTTCTTGTATCCTAACACACCTGGAAGAGATGTGGGGTTCTCTATAAAGTCTCAATTGGTCTTCCTTGGAGAATGAGGTTTCCAAGTCTTTTTTCCAAGCTCCAATGAAGGCCAGTTTACGAGAACAGATAGGGGAGCTAAGTCTTCCATATAACTGGGAGATTAATTTTTTAGGAGTCGGTTTTGATCTAATAAGGCTTTCAAACCAAGTTAGGTGTCTCAAAAGAGCTTGATAAGGAACAAAAAAGTTTTGATAAACTGGAGTGGAGAAATGAGTAGAGGGAAGGAAATGGCTTAGCTTCAGGAAAAAGGGAGATAAAGTGTTCCCTGTGTACCATTTTGCCATCTTCACAAAAAAGGGAAAGTGCCAGGGTTTTAGAGTTTCGGACAGATGCATGGATACTCTGCTTCAGTTCTGGTGGGGCCAGACCAATTAGGTCCTTTACCTGAATAAGTGGGGAGGGCAATGGGATACCTCTGTAAGATTTTTGGAATTTGTCCCATGCTTCTAGCGTGGCCTTAACATTTGGGCTAATATTTTTATAATTAATTTGGTTCTTTTGGGAATGAACCAGAAGGACTCTAAACGAGTTGTGAGCTAGAATGGTTTCCATACTTATCCAAGATTTGTGTGGGGGTTCTCTGAACCAGTCTATAACCCTGGTTAGTAGGGTAGCTGTGTTATAAAGCGAAGGGTCCGGAAGGTTAATGCCACCAAAGGATTTGGGGTTTTGTAAAATAGAGAGGCGTATTCGGGCTTTCTTGCGGCTCCATATAAAGGAGCGAATTTCCTTAGCAAGGGATTTGAGGTAGGAGTTGGGGATAGAGAGAGGTAGGACTTGTTGCAAATAGTTTAGTTTAGGAAGAACTAATGAAGTGAATATATTTTTGCGACCAAACCAGGAGAGTGTCTGGAGGTGGAGGTTGTTTAATTGATTTTGCATGGATTGTAATAATGGGACGTAATTGAGTTGGAATACTTTGGTGAGATCAGTTCCAATTCCAAGTAGGTTATGTAAGGGGTATCCCAATTAAACGGAGATCGGGCTGCAAGGTCAGCTTTAGTTTGGGTACTCAGACCTATGCTGAATATGTGGGATTTTTTAATATTTATGTTAAGATTGGACAGTGGGTTAGTCGTATATTAGTGGTAGAGACACTTTTGGATTAGAGGTAAGGAGTAGGAGGTCATCAGCGAACACCACAGTTTTATGTTTGTGGTTCCCTAATTTAACACCCTCAATTTTAACATTTTGGCGGAAAGTTTGAAGGAGTGGCTCCATAGTCAGCACGGATACCAGGGGGGAGAGTAAGCACCCCTGGCGCGTTCCATTCCAATAGTAAAGGATGGGGAGATAGTTTCATTCACCAGCACCGACGCCGAGGCATTGGTATACATGGAGAAGACTGCTTCAATAAAAGGCGTAGGTAGGCCGAATTTAACCAATGTAAGGCATAGAAAATGCCAACTGATTCTGTCAAAGGCCTTCTCGGCGTCGGTGCTGAGGAGAACTAGGGGATGGGAGAATTTAGTAGAGTAGTGTATGGCGTTGAGAATTCTGACTGAATTATCTTTGCCCTCCCTGCCAACCACAAAGCCTGTCTGATCACCATGAACCAATGATGGAAGGATAGGGGAAAGACGGTTGGCCAAGAGTTTTAAGTCAAGATTTAATAAGGAAATGGGGCGGTATTTTGCGCAGTGGACTGGGTCTTTACCTTTCTTGGGTATAATGGTGATAAGAGCTCTCGTCATATCCCGGGTAAGTGGAATGCCTTTAAGCGATTGGTTGCATATAGTTAGAAGATAAGGGGCAATGGAATCACTAAATGTGCTATAGTAGAGGGCCGAGAGACCATCAGGGCCTGGGGCCTTATTTTTTGGGAGTTGCTTGATGGCATCTTTCAGTTCTTCAAAAGAGAAGGGGGTTTCTAATATCCTTTTATGGGAGGGGGTGAGTTTGGGGAGTGAGACTGTGTCCAGAAATCTGTTGATGGCCTCTATGTTGGATGGGACATTGGCTGAAGGAATAGGTTGGGGAAGTTTATGTAGTGACTGATAAAAAGCTTGGAATTGGGAGGCAATGTCTTTAGATGTTTTTTTAATGGATTTTGCAGATATAGTTGTGTGTTTTCCTTTGTTTTATCTAGTTCATTACATACTTAGACGCTTTATCGCCATGGGTAAAGTACTTAAATTGGGAGTTGAGGAAAAATTTGGCTGACATTGAGTTTAAGTGGCTTTTTAGTTCAGAGCGGAGTGTGGTGAGCTTAGGGAGGTGTTGGTCAGAGAGGGATTTTTTGTGGATAGACTCAAGTTTTCGTATTTCCAGTAGAAGATCATCAATTCGGGCCTTTCTTAGTTTTTTAAGCTGAGAGCCAAGACTAATGAGTTGGCCCCGTATGTACGCCTTATGGGTATCCCAAAGAATGTGGGGGGAGGTACCAGGGAGAGCATTTAAGGAGAAGAAATCATTGAGGGCTTTTTGGATTATGGTTTTGTTTTTATTTGAGATCAGTTGTTCGTTGAGTCTCCAGCTAGTTGCCTTAGGTGACATTTGAGGGATGGAAATAGTGATAAAAATTGGGGAGTGATCAGATAGGTGAATAGAGTCTATGTGGGCTTTAGAGCATAGTTGGAGATTTTTTTAGAGACAAGTAAGTAATCCAACCTCTGATATGAGCCATTAGCGTTTAAAAAAAATGTGTAGTCTCTTTCAGTGGGATTGAATATTCTCCAAACATCAACCAGGTTCAGGTTGTGGAGTTTGTCACATAGGGAATTGAGAGTTCTCTGTGAGATAGCAGATTTTTTTGTTAAAGAATCTAAAACAGGGTTCAGGGTGACATTAAAGTCACCTCCCATGATGAGCGTGCCCTCTTGGAAGGATTCTATGATTGAGTAGATATCATTGAACTAAAAAGCCTGGTTGACATTGGGAGCGTATATATTGATTAAAGTATAGACCTGATTGGCTATAGATCCTTTTATCATTATATACCTTCCTTCCGTATCCTGAATATGCGAACAGTATTGGAATGATGTGTTTTTGCTAAAGCCAATACTAACCCCTTTGGAAGAGGAGGAGCTTGAACCGCAGTGGACACACAGGGAAGCTGGAGCGAGATAGGTCTGGATAGCGATTTAACTTAAAGTGAGTTTCTTGCAGAAATAGAATGGAGGTGTTTCTCTTTTTTGGAACCTTTTAGAGGGGGCATTAGAGCCCTTTACATCAAATGAGGCTATCGTTAAATCTGCCATTCCGTTTCAGTTTGTGTGTTGGTCCACCGCGATTCAAACTTTCAGAAGCAAAAAATATGTACCATGGAAAGTATATCTGTAAATATGCAAGTTAGCAATAAAAGTGCAATTATAAGGTTCTGTGACTGAGAGGAGGTGTTGAAGCAATTTGAGAGGCATCTACATAACAAACATGTAAAATATAAACTAGAACAAAGAAATATAAGAAAACTTATACAAGATAGCAGTTGCGCAAGTGTGCAAAACTTCAAGTAAATGAGTAGAAGGGGAATATTAATGACATGTAGTTATCACCCTATGACAGAATATAGATCCAGGTAAGGACAAATCGGATCCAGAAATATGGGTAGAGGTAGGGAGGGTAGGGCGAAAGGGAAAGATTATAGGTGAGAGGAGAGAGAGTCAGGAGGATAAGGTATATTAGAAGGATTGGAGAGAGGATAAATGGATCTCATAGAGAAGACACATAAGCGACAGTCCATCTCACTCTCCTAGGGGTAGTCTTCTAGGCGTAGAGTGTGAGGCGTCTCTCCTGTTCTTGGAGGATCTTGGGGTGCGTTGTTTTTCCCATGGATTAGGGATAGGTAGGTCTGGCAGGGATCATAAGCCCTGGACCAAGTCCCAGTTTTGTATATCCAGTGGACTGATGTTAAGGTGGTCGTAAACCTGGTCTAGGTCTGCGAATGTGGAGATATTGATCCTGCGACCTTCATAAAAGAAAGACAGACCAAAAGGAAAAGTCCATCTGTATGGCGTATTGTGTGATCTAAGCCAATCCGTCAGTGGCTTCAGGGATCTCCTCTTCTTCAAAGTAGATTGGGCAAGATCCTGGTATATAGCAATATTGTAACCGTCCCAAGAGATCTCTCCTGCTGAGCGGGCTTTATTTAAAATGGCTTCTTTAACCGGGAAACTTAGAAATTTACATATAATGTCCCTTGGTGGGGCTGATGCTGCTGGTTTGGGCCTTAGGGCCCTGTGAGCCCTTTCTAGGATCACTTCGTGAGCTGAGTCAGGACCCAAGATGGAAAGGCAGATTTGGGTTATGACATGCAGAATATCGCCTGCGGCTGTCGATTCTGACACACCGCGGAAGCGCAGGTTGTTGCGCCTGCCGCGATTTTCCTGGTCTTCAATGGCTCAATAAAGGGAGTTCAGATTGCTTTGTATGGAGACCAGGTTGTTAGCGACCCCCATTTGGTGACTCACCAGGACCGATTGCGATTCTTCCAGGGCCTCGACTCTTCTTCCGATTTGCCGGACGTCCTGTTTGATCGCTGTGAGATCGGTGCTTAGAGGCTCCAGAGCTGCTGCTAGAGAGGAGGTTAAAGCGTCTTTGAGGTATGATCTTGAGATAGGGAGATTATCTGTCTTGACCTCAGTCTCATGTGTCGGATGCAACGGCTCTTTCTGTGGCGCGTGGTGAGGCCGGCGCCATCTTGCCATCACGAGCCACATAAGCGGAGGCAGCTTTTTTGATAAATTTGTCCATGTCACCTTTGCACACTGGTGTCTTGTGCTGTTCTGCGGTGTCACAGGACTTGGATCCTCCGATTTTAACCATAGCTGGATCTCCAGGCGGTATATACAAGCTGTTAGGGTGATGTTATGTACGGAGCCGTTCACTCAAGCAGCCATTCACTGCAGGCGCTAGCTCTGCCCCCCACAAGTGGAATTCTTCATGCCACCAATGGATGACACTAGACCTGAACAAGATACAGAGTCTCATAGGTAGGGTTGAGCGAACCCAAACTGTAAAGTTCGGGTTCGTACCGAACTTTAGGATTTTTGGACCCCGGACCTGAACCCGAACATTTCGGTAAAAGCTCGGGTTCGGCGCTTTCTTGGCGCTTTTTGAAAGGCTGCACAGCAGCCAATCAACAAACGTCATACTACTTGCCCCAAGAGGCCATCACAGCCATGCCTACTAATGGCATGGCTGTGATTGGCCAGAGCAGCATGTGACCCAGCCTCTATATAAGCTGGAGTCGCGTAGCGCTGCACGTCACTCTGCTGTTACAAGTGTAGGGAGAGGATGCTGCTGGACTTGTGATTTCAGGGAGAGAATAGGAGAGAATCGAACTCAGCGATCTACAGAGAAATAGTTGTGTGGGTGCAGGGCACTATCGTTTTACCCTGCCCTGAGCTCATTGACCAAAAAAAACTAACTTTTATAATTCTGTTGGGTGGGCGGCGGCAGCGGCCATCTTATGCAAGCTCAGTGCACCAGCACTGCATCTGAGCTTTTGGGAAATTGCAAATCACCATTTGTTTGGGCAAACTACAACATCTGGATTAGTCAGTGTGCAATTTAAGGTAGAAATACACCCATCATTTTCTGGGGTTTTAAAAACACACTTTTTTGCAAAAATCCCTTATTTTCCTGATCTGCAAGTGTTAAATTCAAGTTTAATATATACAGCATTCATATTCTGTTACCAAAAAAAACACTTTTTTGGCAATCTACAACATCTGGATTAGTCAGTGTGCAATTTAAGCTAGAAATACAGCCATCATTCTCTGGGGTTAGAAAAACACACTTTTTTTTTCTTTCAAAAAACTGTATTTTCCTGATCTGCAAGTGTTAAATTCAAGTTTAATATATACAGCTTTCATATTCTGTTACCAAAAACACACGTTTTTGGCAATATACAACATCTGGATTAGTCAGTGTGCAATTTAAGCTAGAAATACAGCCATTTGAAATACAGCCATTTTGGGCAAAGAAATATTTACTTCAGGCCTACACTGGTTCAGGCCCTGTGAGATGCTCCCTCTACATACTGGGGTTTGATTCAGGGATTTCAAATACAGCCATTTTGGGCAAAAAAATCTTTTTATTGAGGCCTAGTCTGGTTCAGGTCGTGTGAGATACACCCTTTACATACTGTTGTTCTATTCTACTATTAATTAAACACCCATTTAGGGCAATATCCCATTGAAAAATATGAGGAGAGCGTCAATTAAGGGACGTGGCCCAGGTCGTGGTGCTGCTGGTGGAGCTCCTGTTGCAGGGAGAGGACGTGGTCGATCTGTGCCAGCTACACGCACAAGTGAAACCCCTTCCTCAGGTGCGAGTAGGTGACAAAACCTGCAGCAGTATTTATTCGGGCCTAATGCTGCTCTACGAATGGTGAGGCTTGAACAAGTATAGGCGATAGTAGATTGGGTTGCTGACAGTTGATACAGTTCCTTCAAATTGTCTCCCACCCAGTCTCCTGCTGAAAGATCAGAGTTGGCACCTGCAGCCGATGTCCATCAGTCTTTCACCTCACCCCCTTGCAAATCAGCCAAGCAGACTGAGCCCCAAGTCATGCAGCAGTCTTTTCTGCTTTTTGATGACTCTGCTGGCAGGGTTTCCCAGGGCCATCCACCTAGCCCTGCTCCAGAAGTGGAAGAGATTGAGTGCACCGATGCCCAACCACTTATCTTTCAAGATGAGTACATGAGAGGACCATCGCAGCACGTCTCGGATGATGACGAAACACAGGTGCCAACTGCTGGGGCTTTCGAAAGTGTGCAGACCAACAAGGAAGTCAGGGGTGAAGACTGGGTGGAAGATGATGTGGAGGACGATGAGGTTCTCGACCCCACATGGAATCAAGGTCATGCAAGTGACCTATGTAGGTCGGAGGAAGAGGCGGTCGCACAGAGCCACCAGTACAGCAGAAGAGGGAGCAGGGTGCAAAAGCGGAGCGGCTGTCCTCTAGACAGTACTCCTCCAACTGCCCACCGCAGCAAGGGACCGAGCACACCAAAGCCAGCTCCAAGGAGTTTCCTGGCGTGGCAGTTCTTCAGACAATGTGCTGACGACAAGACACGAGTGGTTTGCACGCTGTGCAATCAGAGCCTGAAGCGAGGCATAAACGTTCTCAACCTGAGCACAACATCTAAGTGCAAAGCACGAGCTGCAGTGGAGTAGACACCTCAAAAACCAAGAAAGGTCTCTGGCTCCTCCTGCTTCATCTTCTGCTGCAGTCTCGGCCTCTTCATCCACCTTTAGAGTGACAGTGCCACCTGCCACCCCGCAAACAGAGGATCTGCCAGCAACACCAACACCTGGGTCACCAAGCATCTCCACAATGTCCCACGGAAGCATTTTGCTCTCCATATCCCAAACGCTGGAGAGGAAGAGGAAGTTGGAGAAGTGTTTAAACTAGGGACTGGGGGGCGAGGGAAATTACACTATAGGAGGGGAAGATAGTGCAGATAGAGACCGGGGGCAAGGTAGTGGGACTGGGGGAGGAATGGAAGGAGGGACTAGAACAGTTCAGAAGGAAAGGTGTAGGGTAAAAAATATACATAAACCTCTCAAATGTATGTATACTTGTGCCAGAAGCCTGACTAATAAAACTGGGGAGCTGGAATTAGTGATGTGTGAGGAGAACTATGACATAGTGGGAATAACTGAGACATGGCTGGATGATAGCTATGACTGAGCAGTTAACTTCGCTAATTCTGGCAATCAAATAGGAAGGTTGACTATAGAGACAGCTGTGTTTAATTCGCTATGCGATTATATTACTTTGCTTTTTTTTTTTATAAATACAATCATTATAATAATCAAGTATTTAACTATTATTTTTTTTTTTTAAAAAGCAAAGTAATATAATCGCATAGCGAATTAAACTTAGCTGTCTCTATAGTCAACTTTCCTATTTGATTGCTAGAATTAGCGAAGTTGACGAATATGGAGCTAAAACGAAGATGCAGAATACTTCGTTATCTTCGTTTTGAGGAATATGACGAATACATTCGTCATATTCGCTAATTCTACCAAGCCAACCAGGTCCAAGTTGAAATAGCAATGTGATTATTTCTAGTTATAATAATCGAATTTCGATTTCAACTTAGCACTGCTAAATTCCATATTAGGCTAGAATTAATGAATATGGAATATAGCAGTGCTAAGTTGAAATCGAAATTCGATTATTATAACTTGAATTAATTGAATTGTGATTTCAATGTAATTCTCAAATCCGACAGTACATTCTAGTATGGAGACGTTCCAATGGTGATGGGGACGCTCCATGAGCACGGAAGTCATCAGAAGCGGCAAGGGGCACTGACTAGAGCAGCCAGGAAGCCAGGAATCCTAAAGGACAGGTAAGAACTACTTTTAGGAAGTGGGAAAGAAAAAAATATAACAATAAAAAAATAAAAAAATATATGAATATTCAAAATATCGAATTTATAGCACCATATTCGAAATATTCGCGAATTAGCGAAGTGCCGATATTCGCAAAAAAATAATTCGATATTCGAATATTCGCGCTCAACACTATTCAGGACCCGACTAGAGGGACGGCCATAATGGACTTAGTATTAACCAATAGGCCTGACAGAACAACAGATGTGCAGGTTGGTGGACACCTGGAAAATAGCGACCATAAAGTAATAACCTTCCAATTATCATTCAAAAGAGGATTTCGACAGGGAGGAACAAAAATACCAAACTTCAAAAAGCTAAATTTTTCCAACTAAGAGAGGCCATAGGCCTAACTAACTGGGACAAAGTCCTCAAAAATAAAAATACAGCCACAAAATGGGATATCTTGAAAAACATCCTAAAATCTCATTGTGTGAGGTACATACCGTATGGGAATAAAAGGTTAAGGAACAAAAAGAAACCAATGTGGATAAACAGAACTGTAAAGAAAGCAATAAATGACAAAAAGAAAGCATATAAATCACTAAAACAGGAGGGTAGCACAGAA
Source organism: Bufo bufo (assembly GCF_905171765.1). Classification (NCBI taxonomy): domain Eukaryota; kingdom Metazoa; phylum Chordata; class Amphibia; order Anura; family Bufonidae; genus Bufo; species Bufo bufo. The sequence continues at coordinate 827,507,561 of NC_053389.1, forward strand.
GCACTGAAAAACTATAAGGAATAAAATTGAACATGTAAAAAACAAATAAAAGCGGCCAAACTAGAGACCGAGAGATTAATTGCCAAAGAGAGTAAAACTAACCCTAAAATGTTTTTCAATTATATAAATGTTAAAAAGTATAAATCTGAAGGTGTCTGCCCTTTAAAGAGTAATGAGTCGCAGAGAGCGACGAGGAGAAAGCAAAGCTGTTAAATATTTTTTTCTCCAATGTATTCACTGAGGAAAATAAACTGTCAGATGACATGCAGAATGTAAAAATAAATTCCCCATTAAAAGTGTCCTAGAATCCTGCGATATGATTGGCTGAGGAAGGGTCGTTCTTTCTTTCCTTCCTCCCTGAGAGAGACATCACCAAGATGAACGACAGCGTCACCATTAGAACTCGGAAGTTCATGATCAACAGACTGCTTCAGAGGAAGCAAATGGTCATAGATGTCCTTCATCCTGGGAAAGCTACTGTCCCAAAGACCGAAATCAGGGAGAAGCTGGCTAAAATGTACAAGACTACCCCGGATGTCATCTTTGTCTTCGGTTTCAGAACTCACTTTGGTGGCGGCAAGACTACAGGCTTTGGCATGATCTACGATTCTCTAGACTATGCAAAGAAGAATGAACCCAAACACAGACTGGCCAGGCATGGTCTCTATGAGAAGAAAAAGACTTCCCGAAAACAGCGTAAAGAACGGAAGAACAGAATGAAGAAAGTTAGGGGTACAGCTAAAGCCAGTGTGGGTGCTAGTAAAAAGAAGGACTAAAGGATCCCATGACTGTCCACATGAAGATTATACTTCTGTTCTTGTAATAAAAATGTATAAAAATTGAAAAAAAAAAAAAAAAAAGTGTCCTGTCTGACCCAGGAAGAATTACATCAGCGACTTAAAAAGATTAAAATAGACAAATCACCAGGACCGGATGGTATACACCCCTGTATCCTAAGGGAATTAAGTAATGTCATAGCCAGACCCTTATTTCTGATATTTGCGGACTCTATACTGACAAGGAATGGCGCATGGCAAATGTGGTGCCAATATTCAAAAAGGGTCCAAAAACAGAGGCTGGAAACTATAGTCCGGTAAGTTTAACATCTGTTGTGGGTAAACTGTTTGAAGGTTTTCTGAGAGATGCCATCTTAGAGCATCTCAACGGAAATAAGCAAATAACGCCATATCAGCATGGCTTCCTGAGGGATCGGTCATGCCAAACTAATTTAATCCGTTTCTATGAGGAGGTAAATTCTAGACTTGACAGCGGCGAATCAATGGATGTCGTGTATCTGGACTTCTCCAAAGCATTTGACACTGTACCACATAAAAGGTTAGTATATAAAATGAGAATGCTCGGACTGGGAGAAAACGTCTGTAAGTGGGTAAGTAACTGGCTCAATGATAGAAAACATAGGGTGGTTATTAACAGTACACACTCAGATTGGGTCACTGTCACTAGTGGGGTACATCAGGGGTCACTGAAGAGGACAGTATACTACTACAGCGGGATCTGGATAGATTGGAGGCTTGAGCAGATAAGTGGCAGATGAGGTTTAACACTGACAAATGTAAGGTTATGCACATGGGAAGGAATAATGCAAGTCACCCGCACATACTAAATGATAAAACACTCGGTAACACTGACATGGAAAAGGATCTAGGAATTTTAATAAACAGCAAACTTAGCTGCAAAAAACAGTGTCAGGCAGCTGCTGCCAAGGCCAATAAGATAATGGGTTGCATCAGAAGGGGCATAGATGCCTGTGATAAGAACATAGTCCTACCACTTTACAAATCGCTAGTCAGACCACACATGGAGTACTGTGTACAGTTCTGGGCTCCTGTAAACAAGGCAGACATAGCAGAGCTGGAGAAGGTCCAGAGGAGAGCAACTCAGTGTTACTATCCCACTTCTATGCCTCCTTGAAAAAACGCTCCTGGCGATGATGGAAGAGGATGTGGCCCAGGACAAGGAGGAGGAAGAGGGATCATTTCGTAGGGTTTCCGGCCAGTCATTCCCAAGTGGCTCCGAGGGTGGGTTCCTGCACCCACAAACTCAAGGTACACAATTGTCCAGCCAGGGCACAGTTCTGGAGGATGAGGAGGTGGAGGATGAGGAGGAGGAGATGGAGGAGGAGGAACCATGTTCACAGCACGGTGGCACCCAGACCAGCTCATGGCCATCACTGGTGCGTGGATGGGGGGATACAGAGGACACAGACGACACACCTCCCACAGAGGACAGCTTTTCGTTGCCTCTGGGCAGCCTGGCACACATGAGCGATTACATGATGCAGTGTCTTCGCAACGACCGCCGAGTTGCCCACATTCTAACTTGTGCAGATTACTGGGTGGCCACGCTGCTGGATCCCCGTTACAAGGACAACGTACCGTCCTTAATTCCATCACTGGAGCTTTATCGTAAGATGCGCGAGTACAAGCGCACGCTGGTACACGTGCTGCTGGTGGCATTCAAACCTGACAGCGGGGGCACAGTGGAAGCACAAGGCGAAGGCAGAGGACGAGGAAGAGGTCGCCAACGCAGCTGGGGCACCGCCAGCACCTCAGAAGGCAGGGTTAGCATGGCCGAAATGTGGAAAAGCTTTGTCAGCACGCCACAACAACCAGCACCACCAGCTGATATGGAACGTCTTAGCAGGAGGCAGCATTTCACCAACATGGTGGAGCAGTATATGTGCACACGGCTACATGTACTGAATGACGGGTCTGCCCCCTTCAATTTCTGGGTCTCCAAATTGGGCACATGGCCTGAGCTTGCCCTTTACGCCTTGGAGGTGCTGGCCTGCCCTGCAGCCAATGTATTATCTGAACGTGTGTTTAGCACGGCAGTGGGCGTCATCACAGACAAGCGCAGCCGCCTGTCCACAGCCAATGTGGACAAGCTCACGTTCATTAAAATGAACCAGGCCTGGATCCCTCAGGACTTGTCCGCACCTTGTGTTTGTATTTTGGATATTTCACACTATTTTGGAGTGTACCTTAATTTTACAAAATTAAATTATAACCAAAAACCTGTGTTGGCTATGTCCTCCTCCTCCACCGCCGCTTCCACCTACTCCGCTACGTCCACCGCCTCCTCAAACTCCTACTCCATATGAAACTCCACCTCATATATCCATTATTTTTTTTTGTACGTGTTTTATTTTATATCATTTCACTTTGTCATTTACATTTTCGGGTGAAATTCGCAAATTTTTGGGTGTATAGTACCTCTGCTATACCTAGTAGACAGGTTAAACAAAGAAAAAAAAATTGTCATTAACATTTTCTGGAGAAATAAACAAACTTTTGGGCTTAGTTGACGGCTTAATAAATTTCAATCATTTTTCTGTTACATTCTTGGGTTGACATTATACAATTTTAGACGTGAATAAACCCCTGCTCTGCATAGGTGACAGGAAATAGAATTTAATAAATTATTCAGTAATTAATGCGCGCCACAACCTTACATTCAATGCTTAAATTTTGAAAAGTTGTCACACTTTTATGCTTTAATAATTTCTCCCATATTTCAACTCTAATTTTAAATTTGAAAAAATGAATCCTCCCTTGGATGTGGTCTCTCTTTCTCACGCTCCCTCTCCGGCCTGGAACCCTGATTCCCCGCCACCCGTGATCACCATGGTAGGCGGATAAAAGAACATCGAAAGTTGATAGAGCAGATATCAAATTGGATCGTGAACATCACGGGGACGTGCGACATGGTGGGGCAGTAAGTGTGCACACGCCTACACGAACTGACTGACAGGGGTCAGCCCCTGCAACTTCTGGGTCTCCAAATTGGGCACATGGCCTGAGTTTGCCCTTTACCCCTTGGAGGTGCTGGCCTGCCCTGCAGCCAGTGTATTTTCTGAACGTGTGTTTAGCATGACTGGAGGGGGTTATCACAGGTTATATTTCCCAATGTTTTGGGGTGTACACTAATTCAAAAAATAAAATTTAAAACCAAAAAACAGTGAAGGCTACCTCCTCCTCCACCGCCGCTTCCACCTACACCGCCACATCCACCACCTCCTCAACCTCCTACTCCATATGGACCTGGTCCTCCTAGATCAAGATTATATATTTTTTATTTTTACGTATTTTATGTTATTCTAAGTCATTTCCCTATCCACATTTGTTTGCAGAGCATTTGCCATGCTCTTAACCACATTTTGATGCCATTTGTAGCCCTCTAGCCCTTTCCATGACATTTTTACAGCCATTTTAGTGCTCAAAAGTTCGGGTCCCCATTGATTTCAATGGGGTTCGGGTTCGGGGTCAAGTTCGGGTCCCGAACTCGAACTTTTTTCCGAAGTTCGGCCGAACCCTTCGAACTCGAACATCCAGGTGTCCGCTCTACTCTACTCATAGGGTCTCAGGGTTTAATTAGTGGCAACTAAAATAAAATACATGGCGCACTTCAGGTTGACTAATTAATCAAAAAACACATCTAAAATGAAGTGCAAACAATGCTACGTGTTTCGAGAGTGGGCCGCTCTGTTCCTCAGGCACTGTTGTGTCTGTAGAAGAGAGTGGTCCACCCTTGAAAGGTGTAGCACTGTTTGCACTTTATTTTATATGTGCAGTATTTTTTAATAATTAGTCAACCCGAGGAGCGTTCTGGAATCTCACTTTTGTCTTCCCTTTATCCTAATTTTATCAGAATCCTTAGTACATATAGATGGGTTCGCGCTAGGTTTCCACAAGCAGGCGTTTCACTCACAGGAAGATTCTACGATGTCACCAGGGCATCTCCAATATCAATCGCGATACCGACCAGCAAAGTTTTTTTCCTTTTCAGGAGAAACAGAACATAGTGCAATACCCAGGGTGTTTAATATTCAGTAAGATTTATTGTACTTACAAACATCCATTGGTAAAAAGCTTATATAGATGCCCGACCCGGGTTTCGCCTTTGCTTCATCTGGGGCGTTACAAACTGATCAGCTAAAGCTGTGTTTTTATCCCTCCCAACTCTTAGGACATATCTGGTTTCCCGAATCAGGATTCATATATAATCGTATACATTCATATCGATAAAACATTCGATTATTTAAAACATTCGATTATCTAAAATATTCGATTATTTAAAATCGCATTGTAAAATCGCAGATTTTTTTAAAAAGTCGTATGCAGACATTACATACATATAATCACCAACACATTGCTACATTCATGAAATAGTGTCTGACTTCAATAACACTGCCTGTATGCGTGCTCTGCGGAAAACATGGGCCACACCTATGGTGAGGCGTCACTCTGCATTATCATTTATACATATTGCGTGCAATCGGAAGATTGTGCTTGTAACCCAAATACCTACATATGTGTAAACACACCTATGGCGAGGACACTCTTAATATACTAAGGACCACATAAATCCTCATTACGCTAAATCATCTATTAACCCACTCATTACGGAAGTGGCTGAATGACACTGAAAACTATCTAAACTAGCGATAACACTCAATACATGCTAACTGCCTTCATGTTTTTCTGGAGAAGGGACTTACTCCATTTTTGGGACTGCTGCTTTAACCGCTCCTGATATTGCACAGAAACTTTCTTTGTATCAGAATCCTTGTTTCCGTGGAGTGGAGCTGCACCTGGTTGGCATCTGTTCCCATTCAGACCTGTATGGTCTCAGCAGTGTTGTGCCGGCTTATGCACAACCTCATCTGGTAAGCGTTACTTTCATCTGGGTGTTTGTTTTACTGATGGTCCTCACTCTATGTAGCACCCCGCTACTACTTATTTCAAAATAAAATGCAGGACATTGTTGTGCAGGACCCATGGTTCGGTTGCCCACAATGGCCTTCTATGGTGGTAAGTGGCACTTGTTACTATAGTAGATGGTAACAGAGTAATATACCGGAAGCCTATAATATGTCAGTCATAGTTGTAGAGTGCTTGAAATGTAAATAAATTGGAGATAGAAGAGCCTGTACCATGGCCTTATCCAGATTAAAAATGGAGTCAAGAGTGATAATCACATCAGGACAGAGCACTATGATGAATGTCAAGAATGGAAAGACCTCCTGCACAGGACCAACCAGAATGCCAGGGACGGGGAAAGGGGAAGGGGAGGTGGCACATGATAACAAATAAAATAAAAAAATATGTATCATTATTTTTAACTTACTTCATTTTGCTTTTCCATTTTCATTCCTTCTAAAGAATCATGATGCAGATAAAAGAGTGAACATAACTCTGGTAGGTTCTACCTAATAATTAATTTCTTCATTGTGTCATGTAAAATACATTCGACCAAAGAATGTGTTATTTCTTGAAATTGCTAAGGCGTACCCATATTTCACTTTGTGTCTGAGGAGGTGCCGGATGACAGATGTTATAAAACCTGACAGAATGCGACTTATCATGTTTCAAACAGCGGTTTATATTCCTCAGAAAAAATAAACCCTGGAGGAGGCTAATATGCCCCAGAAGATGATTATTCCAAACAGGAGTTACGTAAATGGCAATTAAATCAGATGTTAATTTCCCCCAGAGACATCATTGATGGTGAACACAAACAATCAATTACCACACATACAGTATAAACAGAAAATATAGAATTATTGTAAGAAAATAATCAAATTAGTGGAAACCTATTGATAAAAATGCACATCCAATGCTAGAGTTGATGCTACCCATTAGTGTTGAGTGAATTGAAGCATCCAAAGTGGAATTCAATCCGATGTTCGGGCAAAATTTAATAAGCCACAAAGACGAATTTCCTCACGCTTCGTGGTAACAAAGAGGATTTTTTTCTAAAATGGCTGCTGCACATGTTACAAAGTGAAAGTAAGAAGCCCATGAATGCGATATGATCCATAATGCCATGCAGCCAGCCAATCAGCAGATAGCCATCCCCTGTGATTTCACAGCCCTATAAAAAGTCTCATCCCGGGTGGTCTCTGCAATTTGACTGTGAGTCGAGCTTAGGGAGAGATGTGACAAGTGCTTATGCGTGTTTCTGAAAGCTTTTAATTGTAGAATATTGGATAGGGAGAGTGCTAGGACAGTGCAGGGAGATCATAGGGAGAGTTTTTAGACACTGTAGGGCCGAGCATAGGGAGACTGCAGGGACAGTACACGCTGAGTGTAATCATCCTGTGCATCTTGTTCACCTGCTGCCACAATCCCAGATAATCTGTTAGTTTATATATAGAATTACTGTGCTTCAGTATTAAAGGTCAGTCTCATATATTGCTACGTGCATTTTGTTCATCTTCTGACACAATCCTCATTAATCTTTTAGTTGATTAGTTGACGTATAATTACAGTGCCTCAGTATTAAAGGGCATCTAATATATCGCCGAACTGCATCTTGTTGAACTGCTGACACATTCACATTTAATCTTTTATTTTATATATAGAATTAGTGTGCCTCAGTATTAAAGAGCGGTCTAATATATCGCCGTCTGCATCTGGTTCAACTGCTGCGACATTCATACTTAATCTGTTACATTACTGGTACAGTTATGTGAACTATGGCCAGTTGCCTGGGACTAGGGATGAGCGAACCCGAACTGTATAGTTCGGGTTCATACCGAATTTTGGGGTGTCCGTGACACGGACCCGAACTATTTCGTAAAAGTCCAGGTTCGGGTTCGGTGTTCGGCGCTTTCATGGCGCTTTTTGAAAGGCTGCAAAGCAGCCAATCAACAAGCGTCATACTACTTGCCCCAAGAGGCCGTCACAGCCATGCCTACTATTGGCATGGCTGTGATTGGCCAGTGCAGCATGTGACCCAGCCTCTACATAAGCTTGGGTCACGTAGCGCTGCACGTCACTCTGCTGTTACAAGTGTAGGGAGAGGTTGCAGCTGCGATGTTAGGGCGAGATTAGGCAGTGATTAACTCCTCCAAAAGACTTCATTCAGTGATCGATCTACAGCTGTGGATCATTGAACTGCTGCTATTCAATTGCTCAGTGTTTTTAGGCTGCCCAGAGCGTTTTTCATTCACTTTTTTCTGGGTTGATCGGCGGCCATTTTGAGTCTTGTGGTGCGCCAGCACAAGCTGCCACCAAGTACATATAACCATCAATAGTGTGTTTTTTTTTTTGCTATATCCTACATCAGGGTCAAGCTGTCATCAAGTGCATTTAACCATCAATAGTGTGGTTATTTTTTGGCTATATCCTACATCAGGGTCAATCTGTCATCAAGTGCATTTAACCATCAATATTGTGGTTATTTTTTGGCCATATACTACATCAGGGGCAAGCTGAGCCTGTCACAAAGTGCATTTAACCATCAATAGTGTGGTTATTTTTTGGCTATATCCTACATCAGGGTCAAGCTGTCATCAAGTGCATTTAACCATCAATAGTGTGGTTATTTTTTGGCCATATACTACATCAGGGGCAAGCTGAGCCTGTCACCAAGTGCATTTAACCATCAATAGTGTGGTTATTTTTTGGCTATATCCTACATCAGGGTCAAGCTGTCATCAAGTGCATTTAACCATCAATAGTGTGATTATTTTTTGGCTATATCCTACATCAGGGTCAAGCTGTCATCAAGTGCATTTAACCATCAATAGTGTGGTTATTTTTTGGCTATATCCTACATCAGGGTCAAGCTGAGCCTGTCACGAAGTGCATTTAACCATCAATAGTGTGGTTATTTTTTGGCTATATCCTACATCAGGGTCAAGCTGTCATCAAGTGCATTTAACCATCAATAGTGTGGTTATTTTTTGGCCATATACTACATCAGGGGCAAGCTGAGCCTGTCACAAAGTGCATTTAACCATCAATAGTGTTGTTATTTTTTGGCTATATCCTACATCAGGGTCAAGCTGTCATCAAGTGCATTTAACCATCAATAGTGTGGTTATTTTTTGGCTATATCCTACATCAGGGTCAAGCTGAGCCTGTTACAAAGTTATTCTCAATAACTTCACACACAAGCTACTGTTCAATTCCAAGTGTAATTCTGTGTGTAAACGTATACCTGTCACCCAGCGCCTAAAAAATAGGCCTCAAATTTATATTCATCCAAATTTGTCATTATTGCTTTAGCTGGTCAAGTTATTTAGTGTCCGTCAAAGCACAGTTTTTGTTCTGGGTTGAAATACAATTCCCAATTTTGCAATTCTCTAAATTAGTGGTTTCTGCTGTATCAGGCCTACTTTAAATCTATCCCTAAAAGGGTATATAAGATTCAAGGTGCAGATAGGGTTATTCTCAATAACTTCACATACACGCTACTGTTCAATTCCAAGTCTAATTCTGTGTGTAAACGTATACCTGTCACCCAGCGCCTAAATAATAGGCCTCAAATTTATATTCAGCTAAATCTGTCATTACTGGTGTGCCTGTATTAGTGTAATACGGTACCTAAATAGATAGCCAGATAGTGTTAGGTGTCTGTAAAAAAAGGCCTGAATTTTAATTCAATACATTGGACCGAATAATATTTTTCTTATTGTGGTGAACGGTAACATCTAGTAAGTGACGCGGAAGCGGACATGGTCGTGGTGGTGTTAGTGGACCCTCTGGTGCTGGGAGAGGACGTGGCCGTTCTGCCACAGCCACACGTCCTAGTGTACCAACTACCTCAGGTCCCAGTAGCTGCCAGAATTTACAGCCATATTTGGTGGGGCCCAATGCCGTTCTAAGGATGGTAATGCCTGAGCAGGTACAGGCATTAGTCAATTGGGTGGCCGACAGTGGATCCAGCACGTTCACATTATCTCTTACCCAGTCTTCTGCAGAAAGCGCACAGATGGCGCATGAAAACCAAGCCCATCAGTCTGTCACATCACCCCCATGCATATCAGGGAAACTATCTGAGCCTCAAGTTATGCAGCAGTCTCTTATGCTGTTTGAAGACTCTGCTGCCAGGGTTTCCCAAGGGCATCCACCTAGCCCTTCCCCAGGGATGGAAGAGATAGAATGCACTAACGCACAACCACTTATGTTTCCTGATGATGAGGACATGGGAATACCACCTCAGCACGTCTCTGATAATGACGAAACACAGGTGCCAACTGATGCGTCTTTCTGCAGTGTGCAGACTGAACAGGAGGTCAGGGATCAAGAATGGGTGGAAGACGATGCAGGGGACGATGAGGTCCTAGACCCCACATGGAATGAAGGTTGTGCCACTGACTTTCACAGTTCGGAGGAAGAGGCAGTGGTGAGACCGAGCCAACAGCGTACCAAAAGACAAAAAGGGAGCAGTGGGCAAAATCAGAACACCCGCCGCCAAGAGACTCCGCCTGCTACTGACCGCCGCCATCTGGGACCGAGCACCCCAAAGGCAGCTTCAAGGAGTTCCCTGGCATGGCACTTCTTCAAACAATGTGCTGACGACAAGACCCGAGTGGTTTGCACGCTGTGCCATCAGAGCCTGAAGCGAGGCATTAACGTTCTAAACCTTAGCACAACCTGCATGACCAGGCACCTGCATGCAAAGCATGAACTGCAGTGGAGTAAACACCTTAAAAACAAGGAAGTCACTCAGGCTCCCCCTGCTACCTCTTCTGCTGCTGCCGCCTCGGCCTCTTCTGCTGCTGCCGCCACCTCGGCCTCTTCCTCCGCCTCTGGAGGGACGTTGGCACTTGCCGCCCAGCAAACATGGGATGTACCACCAACACCACCACCTGCGTCACCAAGCATCTCAACCATGTCACACGGCAGCGTTCAGCTCTCCATCTCACAAACATTTGAGAGAAAGCGTAAATTCCCACCTAGCCACCCTCGATCCTTGGCCCTGAATGCCAGCATTTCTAAACTACTGGCCTATGAAATGCTGTCATTTAGGCTGGTGGAGAAAGACAGCTTCAAACAGCTCATGTCGCTTGCTGTCCCACAGTATGTTGTTCCCAGCCGGCACTACTTCTCCAAGAGAGCCGTGCCTTCCCTGCACAACCAAGTATCCGATAAAATCAAGTGTGCACTGCGCAACGCATCTGTGGCAAGGTCCACCTAACCACAGATACGTGTACCAGTAAGCACGGCCAGGGACGCTATATCTCCCTAACTGCACACTGGGTAAATGTAGTGGCGGCTGGGCACCAGGCGGAGAGCTGTTTGGCGCACGTCCTTCCGCCGCCAAGGATCGCAGGGCAACATTCTTTGCCTCCTGTCTCTTCCTCCTCCTACTCAGCTTCCTCCTCCTCTTCTTCCACCTGCTCATCCAGTCAGCCACACCCCTTCACCACCAACTTCAGCACAGCCCGGGGTAAACGTCAGCAGGCCATTCTGAAACTCATATGTTTGGGGGACAGGCCCCACACCGCACAGGAGTTGTAGCGGGGTATAGAACAACAGACCGATGAGTGGTTGCTGCCGGTGAGCCTCAAGCCTGGCCTGGTGGTGTGCGATAATGGGCGAAATCTCGTTGCAGCTCTGGGACTAGCCGATTTGACGCACATCCCTTGCCTGGCGCATGTGCTGAATTTGGTGGTGCAGAAGTTCATTCGCAACTACCCCGACATGTCAGAGCTGCTGCATAAAGTGCGGGCCGTCTGTTCGCGCTTCCGGCGTTCACATCCTGCCGCTGCTCGCCTGTCTGTGCTACAGCGTAACTTCGGCCTTCCTGCTCACCGCCTCATATGCGACGTGCCCACCAGGTGGAACTCCACCTTGCACATGCTGGACAGACTGTGCGAGCAGCAGCAGGCCATAGTGAAATTTCAGCTGCAGCATGCACGGGTCAGTCGCAATGCGGAACAGCACCACTTCACCACCAATGACTGGGCCTCCATGCGAGACCTGTGTGCCCTGTTGCGCTGTTTCGAGTACTCCACCAACATGGCCAGTGGCGATGACGCCGTTATCAGCGTTACAATACCACTTCTATGTCTCCTTGAGAAAACACTTAGGGCGATGATGGAAGAGGAGGTGGCCCAGGAGGAAGAGGGGGAGGAGGAAGAGGGGTCATTTTTAGCACTTTCAGGCCAGTCTCTTCGAAGTGACTCAGAGGGAGTTTTTTTGCAACAGCAGAGGCCAGGTACAAATGTGGCCAGACAGGGCCCACTACTGGAGGACGAGGAGGACGAGGATGAGGAGGAGGTGGAGGAGGATGAGGATGAAGCATGTTCACAGCGGGGTGGCACCCAACGCAGCTCGGGCCCATCACTGGTGCGTGGCTGGGGGGAAATGCAGGACGATGACGATACGCCTCCCAAAGAGGACAGCTTGTCCTTACTTCTGGGTAGCCTGGCACACATGAGCGACTACATGCTGCAGTGCCTGCGCAACGACAGCAGAGTTGCCCACATTTTAACGTGTGCGGAGTACTGGGTTGCCACCCTGCTGGATCCACGGTACAAAGACAATGTGCCCACCTTACTTCCTGCACTGGAGCGTGATAGGAAGATGCGCGAGTACAAGCGCACGTTGGTAGACGCGCTACTGAGAGCATTCCAAAATGTCACAGGGGAACAAGTGGAAGCCCAAGGCGAAGGCAGAGGAGGAGCAAGAGGTCGCCAACGCAGCTGTGTCACGGCCAGCTCCTCTGAGGGCAGGGTTAGCATGGCAGAGATGTGGAAAAGTTTTGTCACCACGCCACAGCTAACTGCACCACCACCTGATACGGAACCTGTGCACAGTACCTGTGCACACCCCTCCACGTACTGACTGATGGTTCGGCCCCATTCAACTTCTGGGTCTCCAAATTGTCCACGTGGCCAGAGCTAGCCTTTTATGCCTTGGAGGTGCTGGCCTGCCCGGCGGCCAGCGTTTTGTCTGAACGTGTATTCAGCACGGCAGGGGGCGTCATTACAGACAAATGCAGCCGCCTGTCTACAGCCAATGTGGACAAGCTGACGTTCATAAAAATGAACCAGGCATGGATCCCACAGGACCTGTCCATCCCTTGTGCAGATTAGACATTAACTACCTCCCCTTAACCATATATTATTGTACTCCAGGGCACTTCCTCATTCAATCCTATTTTTATTTTCATTTTACCATTATATTGCGGGGCAACCCAAAGTTGAATGAACCTCTCCTCTGTCTGGGTGCCGGGGCCTAAAAATATCTGACAGTGGCCTGTTCCAGTGGTGGGTGACGTGAAGCCTGATTCTCTGCTATGACATGAATACAGATTCTCTGCTGACATGAAGCCAGATTCTCTGCTATGGGACCTCTCTCCTCTGTCTGGGTGCCTGGGCCTAAATATGTGACAATGGACTGTTCCAGTGGTGGGTGACGTGAAGCCTGATTCTCTGCTATGATATGAAGACTGATTCTCTGCTGACACGAAGCCTGAATCTCTGTTATGGGACCTCTCTCCTCTGTCTGGGTGCCGGGGCCTAAAAATATGTGACAGTGGCCTGTTCCAGTGGTGGGTGACATGAAGCCTGATTCTCTGCTATGACATGAAGACTGATTCTCTGCTGACATGAAGCCAGATTCTATGTTATGGGACCTCTCTCCTCTGCCTGGGTGCCTGAGCCTAAATATCTGACAATGGACTGTTCCAGTTTTGGGTGACGTGAAGCCTGATTCTCTGCTATGACATGAAGACTGATTCTCTGCTGACATGAAGCCTGATTCTCTGCTATGGGACCTCTCTCCAATTGATATTGGTTAATTTTTATTTATTTTATTTTTATTTTTATTCATTTCCCTATCCACATTTGTTTGCGGGGGATTTACCTACATTTACCCTCTAGCCCTTTCCTGGGCTATTTTACAGCCTTTTTAGTGTCGAAAAGTTCGGGTCCCCATTGACTTCAATGGGGTTCGGGTTCGGGACGAAGTTCGGGTTGGGTTCGGATCCCGAACATTTCCGGGAAGTTCGGCCGAACTTCTCGAACCTGAACATCCAGGTGTTCGCTCAACTCTACCTGGGACCTCCAAAGGAATCACAGCATCTCCCACCAGCCAGCTCCCCCTCTCCAGCTGTCAGGGCTCATCAAAGTCAGCAGAAGGAAGCTGTTGTTCCTTCCCATGGACTTCAATGTCATCTATTGCCCCTGATGCTCCTCATCCTATTTGGTACTTGTTTCGACGGCAATCAGTCACCGAAGTGATAGCAAAAATATAATAGTATGCATGCACTCATCCAGTGGTGCAAAAGCTGAACGTGCACCTGGTCAAGTTACTGGTACCACAGTCCCTCCTCTTCCATGTAGTTGACTATGGAAGCACAGTAGTATGTACACTGAGCAAAAATATAAACGCAACACTTTCGGTTTTGCTCCCATTTTGCATGAGCTGAACTCAAAGATCTGAAACATTTTCTACATACACAAAAGACCCATTACTCTCAAATATTGTTCACAAATCTGTCTAAATCTGTGTTAGTGAGCACTACTCCTTTGCAGAGATAATCCATCCCACCTCACAGGTGTGGCATATCAAGGTGCTGATTAGACAGCATGAATATTGCACAGGTGTGCCTTAGACTGCCCACAATAAAAGGACACTTTTGCTGTGAAGTCGAATCTCCTCGCGCTCCTTGGTAATGAATCTATTTTTCCCAAAATGGCAGCAAAATAACCCTAATAAGCATACTCACCTTATCCATTTGCTCGTGGAGAGGCAGTCGCAGCCATCTTGATTGAAGATACCGTACAAAATCCTGGCTAGCGTGATGACATCATCAAGTCACCGCTCAAGATTTTGTGCTGTGTATTCAATCAAGCTGGCCACAATGGCCGTGAATGGATAAGTTGAGTGTGTATTTTTTTTTACCAAATTAACCCCTGAAAGGCCTTCATTTTAATCTCAGATGCCGCGATCAACAATGAATGTGGCATCTGAGAGGTTCAATGACGGGGGGTTCTGCAATCGCAGTTCCACATCACCGTTTGGATATACAAAAAATGCGCTTCATGACAAAGTAATTCTTCACGAATAAAAATTCGGCAAAGCAACCAAATCAAATTTAGTTATAGCTAGCGTTGAGTGAATCAACGTTAACAAAGTAGAATTTGATCCAAATCTCAGGAAAAAAATCCAGTTTGCCACGAATCACAATTTCTTGGCGTTTTGTGGTAACAGATCAGTTTTTCCTGAAATGGCGGGAAAAAAAACACACATACTTACCTCATCAAAATGGGTTAAAAATGGGTTAAAAATAGTGACCATTGGGCTTGACAAGGATTGAGATGCTGGGCAGACTGGAGATAAATCAGATTTTTATCATCAGTGTAAATGATGATGGCATGGCAGGTGTCTCCAGAAGATGTTTTGCTTTCTCCTGAGCCAGCTGGATGGTAAGCAGTACCTTGTCCCAATTAGAATAGCTTGAGAGATGGTGGTAGAATATCTTTGAGAGGTGGTGCCCAGGCTAGGCCTTCTCAGGAAAGGAAGGACACAAAAAATGTGACCTTGGCATGGTTAGTAGAAAACTGATAAGCTTGCATTTCAAAGTGGATGGTGCAATGGTTTACAAATACACAACAGGTTTCGTTTCTGCATCATAACACAATGGCAGTGGTAGATGAAGGCCAGAACCAGGAGTGGAAGGAGATGAAAGAGGGATTTGTATGGATGCTGTGGCTTGAGGAGTCAGAGCAGGTGTGGTTTAGCGAAGCAGAAATCATATTCTGGTACTAAAGAAGTTGCTTCTGACAAGACTGCTGATTGGTTAGCTCCTAGAAGACACTTTGTAATCTCAACTCAAGTGAGCAAGTGGCATCCATGTCCTGAACATACTGTTATGGAAGTGGATGTGGATCATCTGTACCACTGAACAGATATGATTGGGCTGCTCCTAAAACACACATCCTCAGAATTCTAGTGATTGTGTTCAGCCTGGCTTTTTTCACGGAGAGTCTAAACACACCATACTGGACAGGAGGCATTTCCTGGTATTTAGGATCTGGCCTTCTGAAAATCATAACTCAATCGTATTTGGTGCCTGTATGACTGCAACGAGGTGGCGAAAATTATGGGAACTTACATATACTCGCAGTCCCTGTCATATGGCGAGAAATTGCCTGGATTCATATTGCCACATCGGTCGGCCGTTTGGGAAAATGGGGCAAAGCCTGAATAATGTCAGGCTTCCCAGAAGGCCGGACTGAAAGGAAGGGAGGTTTCCTTCACAGCCCACCTCTCAGCTGAGAGTGGATAAAAATGGGTGGTCGGGAACAGTTCATTGTCAGCCATTTGGAGTCACTGCCCGTATCCTCAGCTGTCCCCAGAGACGGAATATAACTGCTGCATCTCAGCAATCTAATATTCTGTATTATATCCCTTTTATTTTATCTGTCTACTGCATCATTATTGTATGCATATTTTTGTTTTTATCTTTTATCTGACAATTTCTTTTTGTATTGCACTGCACTATTGTTTATTCAATAAAAAAATTGATAAGTCTCTTTCTTGTTGTCTTATAGACAAATGAAATAATGTTACTGATAGTGATTCAGGGGATTTTAGGTCCCATATAGATAACTGGTGTTATGGTGTTTAGGTTGGCTTGAGAGAATCTGTGAATATAGGCCCCTATTGACTCATAGTATAGCTGGTGGTAGCAATTGTAATAGGAAATATTGGAGTGTTAGAAATCAAGGGGAGTAGTCTAGCATAATTTCTTCATCTAGAATAGGTGGGTGGGACTTTATGTGGTAAATTGATGAGCTAGCTAGTAGAATTCACCACGGTGATGTGACGCAAGAGTAGGGATCGTCACATCAATCTACTAAGATAGTAGATGCAAGAGGAAAGGTAGTCTTGTCATACAAATATTTTGTTTTGTAGTTTCCTCTCTCTTACATGATGAGATCTTCATACCACTCCAACCCATTGCCCCCCCCAAGAGGCTTTCAGTTAGAGATGAACAAACAAAAATAAATATGTAACATCATTTCTAGAGTTGAGCGGACACCTGGATGCTCGGGTTCGGCAGGATCGGCCGAACTTGAAAAAAAAGTTCGGGTTTGGGACCCGAACTTGACCCGAACTTGAACCCGAACCACATTGAAGTCAATGGGGACCAGAACTTTTGGCCACTAAAATGGCTCTAAAATAGCCCTGGAAAGAGCTAGCATGGCAAATGCTCTGCAAACAAATGTGGATAGGATGAAATGTGAATGAATAAAAAAAAACAGAAAAGACCTTAAAAAAAAAAAAATTAGAAATGATGTAGGAGGAAGAGGTCGAGGAGGCGGTGAATGGGTGGATGTGGCCGTGTAGGCTCATGTGGCGGTCTAGGCGAAGGAGGAATAGGTAGCCAACACAGATGTGTGTTATTTTGCATTTTTACATAGGGGTGTCCCCCAAAATATTGGGACATATAAAAAAAAAAAAAGGAATAAGTGCACTTGAGTACAAGGATGGATGGTTGAGGCTGTTAGAACTGTCTATTCTGCACAAGGTACAGACAAGTCTTGTGGGATCCAGGCCTGGTTCATTTTAATGAACATGAGCTTGTCCACGTTGGCTGTGGACAGGCGGCTGCGTCTGTCTGTAATAACGCCTCCTGCCGTGGTAAATACACGTTCAGAGAGTACACTGGCTGCAGGGCAGGCCAGCACCTCCAAGGCATACAGGGCAAGCTCTGGCCATGTGGACAATTTGGAGACCCAGAAGTTGAATGGGGCAGAACCATCAGTCAGTACGTGTAGGCGTGTGTACAGGTACTGTTCCACCATGTTGTTCAAATGCTGCCTTCTGCTAACACGCTCCATATCAGCAGTTGGGGCCGGTTGTTGCGGCAAGGTGACAAAGCTTTTCCACATGTCGGCCATGCTAACCCTGCCTTCTGAGGTGCTGGCGCTGACACAGCTGCGTTGGCGACCTCTTCCTCCTCCCCTGCATTTGCCTTGTGCTTCCACTTGTCCTCCGGCGTCAGTCGGGAATTCTCTCAGGAGCGCGTCTACCAGCGTGCGCCTGTAGTCGCGCATCTTCCGATCACGCTCCAGTGAGGGAATTAAGGACGGCCCATTGTCTTTGTAACAGGGAATAAGCAGGGTGGCCACCTAGTAGTCAGCACACATTAAAATGTGGGCAACTCTGCTGTCGTTGCACAGGCACTGCAGCATGTAGTCACTCATGTGTGCCAGGCTGCCCAGAGGTAAGTGCAGTACGCAGCCCTGCAGGGTATTGCGATAGTGAGGTCACGGTTACTTAGGCAAACAAGGGTTGCTCTTGGTTACTCACAGTTTATAGGATGACCCTGGGCAGGCGTACAGCAGTGATGGAGAGGCTGGCACAGTAGTCCTCTGGGGCACTCTCTGTATATAGGGACCGGGCCAGTGGTAGGTGAGGTGCCCTGGGTGTTGCAGGTTTAATATGCTGGTGGCAAGATCCCTTTAAGTTCGTGATGCTAGTGCCTGTGGCACACGGATTTGTAGTAGTGAGAATTGAGGAACAGAGTTTGTAGTGAACCAAAACTTTCTTTACTGGAAAACGGTTAACTATTTACAGTTCTTTAGGTTCAGTTCCATATGACAGTAGCAAATCACAAGCAGGCTTTTATAATTCGTAGGCACAATGTTCTTGCAAGATACTCAGAGGGTTAAATACACTCACAGATCAGGCTGCACCTTTTCCTCAGAAATCCTGTGCACTATTCCTCAGAACTCCTGTCTGTCTTGATCCCAAGGCCCATATGCCCTATTGGTGGCTTTATCCTTAGTAAATAAACTTTCTTAGGTATATATCTTCTTGCATTAAATATACTCTTCTGCCCTTTAGCTCTCTTGTCTGGCTGGAACCACTTCTGCTCTGCTCTGTACTGTACTTTGTAGGAACTGCAGGTTTCTCAGGAGGTAACTCTTCTCCTGGTAGCATCTAGAAGCCTGGGCTGTCTAGCTGCATGTCAGAAGCTCACTTCAGCTGCTGCCTAGCTAAAGTCCACACTCACTTCTGACTCTACACACCCTTTCCCTGAACAGGACCTGACTATTTATATTAGGGGTTCCCTAGCTCCCTCTACTGTCTTTGAGGAGAAATTACACCCTAACAGGCCTGATACACATTTAAAGCAGGGAAAATGCACACAAATAACATGAATAAAGTGACATTATGTATCAAGATGACATATAAGACACAATGGCCCTGTTCCACAGGAGGTGGAGAACAACGTGGCCCAATTGACCCTTGTGTAGTGCCCACATTTACCTAGTGGGACACTACATAAGGACAAGCTGTCCTCTGTGGGAGGCATATCGTCTGCGTCCTCCGTATCCCCCCAGCCACGCACCAGTGATGGACCCGAGCTGCGTTGGATGCCACCCCGCTGTGAACATGATTCATCCCCATCCTCCTCCTCCTCCTCATCTTCCTCCTCTTCGTCCTCCAGTAGTGGGCCCTGGCTGGCCAAATTTGTACCTGGCCTCTGCTGTTGCAAAAATCCTCTTTCTGAGCCACTTCTAAAAGACTGGCCTGAAAGTGTTAGAGATGACCCCTCCTCCTCGTCCTGGGCCACATCCTTTTCCATCATCGCCCTAAGTGTTTCCCCAAGGAGACATAGAAGTGGTATTGTAACGCTGATAACGGCGTCATCGCCACTGGCCATGGAGTACTCGAAACAGCGCAACAGGGCACACAGGTCTCGCATGAAGGCCCAGTCATTGGTGGTGAAGTGGTGTTGTTCCGCAGTGCGACTCACCCCTGCGTGCTGCAGCTGAAACTCCACTATGGCCTGCTGCTGCTCGCACAGTCTCTCCAGCATGTGGAAGGTGGAGTTCCACCTGGTGGGCACGTCGCATATGAGGCGGTGAGCGGGAAGGCCGAAGTTACGCTGTACAGAAGACAGCCGAGCGGCGGCAGGATGAGAACTCCGGAAGCGCGCACTTTATGCAGCAGCTCTGACATGTCGGGGTAGTTTTGAATGAATTTCTGCACCACCAAATTCAGCACATGCATCAGGCAAGGGATGTGCGTCAAACCGGCTAGTCCCAGAGCTGCAACTAGATTTCGCCCATTATCGCACACCACCAGGCCGGCCTTGAGGTTCACTGGCAGCAACCACTCGTCGGTCTGTTGTTCTATTCCCCACCACAACTCCTGCGCGGTGTGGGGCCTGTCCCCCAAACACATGAGTTTCAGAACGGCCTGCTGACGTTTACCCCGGGCTGTGCTGAAGTTGTTGGTGAAGGTCTGTCGCTGACCGGATGAGGAGGTGGTAAAAGAGGAGTAAGCCGAGTAGGAAGAGGAGGCAACAGGAGGCAAAGAATGATGCCCTGTGATCCTTGGCGGCGGAAGGACGTGCGCCAAACAGCTCTCCGCTTGGGGCCCAGCCGCCACTACATTTACCCAGTGTGCAGTTATGGAGATATAGCGTCCCTGGCCGTGCTTACTGGTCCACGTATCTGTGGTTAGGTGGACCTTGCCACAGATGGCATTGCGCAGTGCACACTTGATTTTATCCGATACTTGGTTGTGCAGGGAGGGCACGACTCTCCTGGAGAAGTAGTGGCGGCTGGGAACGACATACTGTGGGACAGCAAGCGACATGAGCAGTTTTAAGCTGTCCGTCTCCACCAGCCTGAATGATAGAATTTCAAAGGCCAGTAGTTTAGAAATGTTGGCATTCAGGGACATGGATCGAGGGTGGCTAGGTGGGAATTTACGCTTGTTCTCAAAGGTTTGTGCGATGGAGAGCTGAACGCTTCCGTGTGACATGGTGTAGATGCTTGGTGACGGAGGTGGTGTTGTTGGTGGCACATCCTCTGTTTGCTGGGCAGCAGGTGCCAACGTTCCTCCAGAGGCGGAGGAAGAGGCTGAGGCAGCAGCAGAAGAGGGAGCAGGAGGGGCCTGAGCCCTTTCTTGGTTTTGAAGGTGCTTACTCCACTGCAGCCTGTGTCTCGCATGTAGATGCCTGGTCATGCAGGTTGTGCTAAGGTTCAGAACGTTAATGCCTCGCTTCAGGCTCTGATGGCACAGCGTGCAAACCTCTCGGGTCTTGTCGGCAGCACATTGTGTGAAGAAGTGCCATGCCATGGAACTCCTTGAAGCTGCCTTTGGTGTGCTCGGTCCCTGGTGACAGTGGCCAGTAGCAGGCAAACTGTTTTGGCGACAGCTGCTCTACTTTTGCACCCTGCTCCCTCTTTTGCTACGATGTTGGCTCGGTCTCACCACTGCCTCTTCCTCCGAACTCTGAAAGTCAGTGGCACAACCTTCATTCCATGTGGAGTCTAGGACCTCATCGCCCCCTGCATCGTCTTCCACCCAGTCTTCCTCCCTGACCTCCTTTTCGGTCTGCACACTGCAGAAAGACGCAGCAGTTGGCACCTGTGTTTCGTCATCATCAGAGACGTGCTGAGGTGGTATTCCCATGTCCTCATCAGGAAACATAAGTGGTTGTGCGTCAGTGCATTCTATGTCTTCCCCCGCTGGGGAAGGGCTAGGTGGATGCCCTTGGGAAACCCTGCCAGCAGAGTCTTCAAACAGCATAAGAGACTGCTGCATGACTTGAGGCTCAGACAGGTTCCCCGATATGCACGGGGGTGATGTGACAGACTGATGGGCATGGGCTTCAGGCGCCACCTGTGCGCTTTCTGCAGAAGACTGGGTGGGAGATAATGTGAACGTGCTGGATCCACTGTCGGCCACCCAATTGACTAGCGCCTGTACTTGCTCA
The DNA here is from genome assembly GCF_905171765.1 of Bufo bufo. Classification (NCBI taxonomy): domain Eukaryota; kingdom Metazoa; phylum Chordata; class Amphibia; order Anura; family Bufonidae; genus Bufo; species Bufo bufo. The sequence goes on from NC_053389.1 coordinate 827,529,074, forward strand.
GGCCTTAAAATCCTTAGAACGGCATTAGGCCCGACCAAATATCGCTGTAGATTCTGGCGGCTACTGGGACCTGAGGTAGTAGGTTCAGTAGGACGTGTAGCTGTGGCTGAACAGCCACGTCCTCTCCCTGCACCAGAGACTCCACCAACACCACCACCACGACCATGACCGCGTCCCTTATTAGATGTTTTCCTCATAGTTAGCGTTCACAAAGCAAAGTAAAAAGTGGTTAAGTCTGTTAAAAATAATTAACTGCCAATAAAAACCCTGATGTAGGGTATTGCACTCATTTATCACACATTTTTAAACTCTATATGACAGCGGTATTTGTGGCCTAAATTTCACAGTAACTTATGCACGTCTAATCCCAGATGTGCAGTATATCAGAGGTTTTTTTTTAACCCCAGTAAGCAAAAAGCCGTATTTCTGGCCTAAATGTGATACTCACTTATGCTTGTCTAATCCCAGATGTGCAGTATATCAGAGGGATTTTTAACCCCAGTAAGGAAAAAGCCATATTTGTGGCCTAAATGTGACACTCACTTATGCACCTATAATCCTAGATGTGCACTAAATGAAACAGATGTTTTTTTTTCACCCCAGTAAGCAAAAAGCCGTATTTGTGGCCTAAATTTCACAGTCACTTATGCATGTCTAATCCCAGATGTGCAGTATATCAGAGGTTTTTTTTAATCCCAGTAAACAAAAAGCTGTATTTCTGGCCTAAATGTGACACTCACTTATGCACCTATAATCCTAGATGTGCACTATATGAAACAGATGTTTTTTTTTCACCCCAGTATGCCCCAGTAAGCAAAAATCTGTATTTGTGGCCTAAATTTCACAGTATTTATGGACTTGCAGACATGCAGATAGCTTGTGCTGTTGCACTATCGTTGCATAAAATGGCTGCCGATTATGTATTGATATTGACTAACTGAAGAAAAAAAAGTTTGTTTTCAGCAGTAGTTGGCTCAGGGCATGCTTAAAACAATTGTGCACTGCACCCACAAAACACATTTGCTGTAGATCGCTGAGTAAAAAAAACAGTTCTTGATAAGATTTCTCCCTGATCTCTCCCTGACAGCAGCTGCAGCCTCTCCCTACACTAATCCGAGCAGAGTGACGGGCGGCGCTACGTGACTCCAGCTAAAATAGTGGCTGGGTCACATGCTGCAGTTGGCCAATCACAGTCATGCCAATAGTAGGCAAGGCTGTGATGGCCTTTTGGGGCAAGTAGTATGACGCTTGTTGGTTGGCTGCTTTGCAGCCTTTCAAAAAGTGTCATAAAAATCGCCGAACACCGAATCCGAACCCGAACTTTTACGTAAATGTTCGGGTTCGGGTGCCGAAAACCCTAAAGTTCGGTACGAACCCGAACTTTACAGTTCGGGTTCACTCAACTCTAGTCATTTCCTTAAACTGCTGAATCCTAGGAAACTAGAAGGTGTTATATACCAATTTCCAGGGTAATTGGAGTTACTTTGGTTCAATTAGAATTGTTTCAGTTCAGATCCAGACTAAAAAAGAATAAAAAAATGGCAAACCTGAAACAAAACAAACTTTTGGCTTAAGGGAAAGTCAGGGCCATGCATGATGACATTTTCACTGCCTGGCCCTGTCAATCAAAGTCCAAAGGGTGCGGCGGTTGCAGAGAAACCTGGACCTCTAGAAGTAATGCCCCCATTGCCCTTAGAGGCTTATTTGCATATATTAAAACATCATTTTCTTCATCAATGAGGACATATATAAACATGGAACCAACACAGATCCCTTCAGCTGCCAAGCGCCCATGTAACAGGTCAGACCATTTCTAGGTACAAATCTGCTGACAGATGCCCTTTGTTTACAGTATCAGAAGAAAAAGTGTCTCATTCTGAACAAGCCTATAAAACTTCTCCCTTTTAATTGAGAGCAGCAGCAGTACAGTGTGGAAAGGTTAGGGTAATAATGGCATGTGGCCGCAACAGTATTGGCAGCAGTAGCAGCATATCATGGAACATACGAGACAGTAGATTGACTGGTTACGGGTAGTAGTAGCGGCATCGAGGAGTAAAAGGTGCATCATTGGCAGCAGCATCCATATGGTACATGTTGGTAGGCAGGCAGATAGTGGCTTTGGCATGATGGCAGCAGCCATAGGGAACTTGATGGTAGGTAGGAAACACAATAGGCAGGTAGACTGGAGCAGTGGCATGAAAGTGCACCATCAGCAAGAATAGATCTATTCATCGGCCTCAGTCAAAGAAGTATGAAAATCCTCCCAGATCCAGACTCGGTTCATTTTGACAAAAATGATGTTCTGGACAATGGCGAAGGACAACTTTGTCCATTTAGGCGTACATAGTGTTTCCTGGTAATAAATTATTTGATTTCACTATCATTTGATAGCAAAGGTGTAAAAGTAAAACTATCCAGTAATCATCAGACTGCTTGATATGAATGATATGTCAGTAAGCAAGCAAGCAAGCATAAAGGTCACCATGTAGCATACCAAACCACAGGGGAAAACACGTGAAGCTCACGGTGGGCCGTTGAATGCAATAGTTCATGTACTCACGGTTAGCAGATGCCTCCCTGGGCCGGCATACAGTGGATAGGAAGACAGCATGAAATCCTCCGGGGCGCTCTCGGTTGCAGGAAACACCAGCCAGATGTTGGTTGAGGTGCCCTTGATGGTAATTGGTGTTAGGTGCTTTTGCGGCTGGGCCCCTGGTTTGTGACGCCAGCACCGTTAGGTGCAAATGTTGAGAGTAGTAGTAAGAATTAAGGGAGTCGGTTGTTGTAAACCAGTTTAAATGTAAAACATTTACTGAAAATCAATAGTCTCTGGATAGTTGGTATAGTTCGTCAATGGAAAGCGTTTTGTATAGCACAAATAATAATAAGTTCACTGGTAATCCTATTATCAGGTAGTGGCAGTTGTCAATGGACGGATTCTTCTAATGTTGATACTCTACAGGCCAACTGAAGATTTACTTTAAGTTCCAACTCTAGCACTCTGGTACTGGATATGACATTTGCTTACTTTATATTTTGAGTTATCCAATAAGGGCGTTCTCCTCGCGGCAGGCAAACACTTCTGCTTCATTATTTGCAGGATACTCTATCATAGAATTCAAGGTCCACTATATCCCGGAAGGCTTTGTAGTTGTAAAGACAACTTTGCGCATTAATTGTCAATGTGTGTCCCGGGCACTCGGAAAGTTGCTCTCAGGCACTGGTGCTAATGAGGTCCATAAGCTAGGTTCATCTGTAACCCTCACTAGTCTCTCCCCATATCCAGACATGGACTTACAGTCTTGTGCTCTGCTGCTGTAGATAAATGTTAGGTGTACTCCCTTAGCCTGGCCATGACCAAGGGGTAGGAATAGCAGACTACATGTTGGACGATGCCTGTTTCTCTCCTCCATGAACTTGCTTCTTCTCCTCTCACACTCCAACTTCAACTAACTAACTCTAACAACTTCCTGTCTAGACACCCCCCACTATATATATTATGTGGTGCCAGCACCACCTAGGGGCGAATAGGTGTAAATGACATTGCCAGTCTGATAAAAGGAAATACCATACAATGCAAATAAACACATGTATATATATTAAGATGTTTGAAGTGTCCCATTTTCACACATATGTGGGACGCTGTAACCATTCTTACCGCCATGCCGGAGGAGCCAGTTCTTCATTATCATCCTCCTGTTCCTACACCTCTTCCTCTTCCTAGAATGGCAGCTTCCCATCCTCCTCCTCCATGGAAGTTTCTCCTTATGGATCCCCAAAAGCTAAAATGTGGAAAGCAAAAGGGGTTAGCTGTACTTCCACTATCATCCCCTGGCCTGCTGCATGAGTGTGAGCATCTGTTCTAAGATACATATGAGGGGGATGAGATCTTTCATGATACAGATATCCCTACTGGAAATTGTGTGGCCTCTCTGAATAGCTTCAGCATGTGACAGGCATCTCAGATGAGCTGCCACTGTCTGACCTCGAAACAACACATGCTCCCTGCTAACCTGGTTAAATGGCCCCATTGGCCCTTTATTACTATATTCAATAAATATGAAACTTTATATTTAAATGAATAATACAATATTCCGTTACAAAACTTGAGAAGAATCCCCAGGATGCATCCTGCTCTGAACGGTTACCAACTACAAAACCATTTGAAGCTTTTACTGTCTCTATCGCAATGTAAAACCTCATGTAAAATCTTGGTCGTCCCTCCACACCCACCAAGCTTGTTCAATTCCATCACAAATACACAGGATCCACAAATCCAGCCCTATCTCATTTGAATGCACTCCACCCGAACGGAAAAAATCTGGAGCTGCGTATAAGAAACTAACAGTCCAGGCTCCAGGAGCCACACTACTGGTGGTGCAAAAGCATCCTTAGCAACAGGATGCAATGCTGTTTTGCACCACAGCAGTCAAGTGCTGGAGGAGATCAGCGGTGGGCTGATTGCTCAGCTGCTTTATTCCTATGTGCTAGTGTTTCTGACTAAGGGTACATTGACACGACCATAGTGTTTTGGCGTCTGCAAAACATGGATACTTTTGCTCCGGAATTTACGGACCGAACATGGCCGACACAGTGATAGAAATGCCTATTCTTGTCCACAATTACTGCATCAATACCCATGATGCGGAAGCCATCTACCAGTGTGTATAAAGGTGAAATTTAGTTTCAAGCCACAATCATGTGTTTACGTATATTCAATTGCTATTTCATTTTTTTGGGAGGGATTTCACTTAATTAAGCATCATACAGTATATATGTGATTAATGCAGCAATACTCATGGTGTGGCAGCAATCTACCTGTGTCTATTAAGGTGAAATATAGCCCCGATTGTTCGTTACATATACGTATATTCAGTTTCCACAGGGTTGGAATTTACTAGTGTTGATCGAGCATCAAAGTGCTCGGGTGCTCTGGCTGAACACATAGGGATGCTTGGGTGCTCTACCGAGCACCCAAGTATAATGGAAGTCAAAGGGAGACAACCAGGCACCCCCTGCTCTGAAGAGGGGAGGGTGTCTGGTCCATTGGAAAAAGTCAGAAAGTGACAGAAACACCACCGAAATTGATCAGGAACAGCATGGGGACGATGTCTGGATGCATCTTGGACTCCCAGGTCGCTGCTGGGAACCATGTTGTCCGAGTTGTACGCCACTTTTACAGACTGACAAAAATACGCACAAAACGCCCCAAAAAAACAAATTTTACAGGAAAAATTGTTAGGAAACATTCTTTCCTGTATATTCAATTGTATATAAAGTGCAAGTGCTGCAAAAAATTACAAGCAAGAGGCACTCCAAAACAGCCTGTATATCACATAAAGGAGGGCCTCATTCATATTGTGGTACAATTGTTCAGGTAGTGGGACTCCTACACTCATAAAGCCTATACACTAAGTGAAAGGGCTGCCAAAAATTACAAGTAACCGGCACTCCAATACACCCTTAGTTACACATAAAGGAGCGCATCATACACAGCCTTGAAAAATTATGGATGATGGCCTGCTGGTGACCCTCAAATGACCATCTGATATGACCATCTAAAACGGCGAGGCGAGGGCCTGCTGCCACATTGGTGACTCTAAATAACCTCTGGACGAATGCACATCCACATGATGGCGACAATCCATTTGGATGTCTGCCCTATCAACTTTCGATGTTCTTTTCTGCGCCTACCATGGTGATCACGGGTAATGAGGAATCAGGGTTCGATGTCGGAGAGGGAGCTTGAGAAAGGGATACCACATCCAAGGGAGGTCAATAGCTGAAATCTGATTGGCTGCTGTTGCCTTGACCCTTTTTTTTCCTAATTGTGAACCACCCATAGAGGGTGGGTCAAGTTATTGAAGAAGAAGCATGTAAGGAAGGCAGCAGGCGCGTGGCAATTACCCAGTCCCGACTCGGGGAGGTAGTGACGATAAATAACAATACAGCACTCCTAAGCGGCCCTGTTATTGGAATGAGTACACTTTCCGTTAACGAGGATCTATTGGAGGGCAAGTCTGGTTCCAGCAGCCAACTTGCTCCCGGCCTTCCCAATGTTCACCCAGTGTGCCATCATGGTGAGGATTGTGTTGACCAGACTCTTGGGTACTGAGACTGGACTTGTAGGTGAGGGCCTGCTGCCACTTTGTTGACTCTAGAAAACTTCTATGAGATCGCACGTCCCGTTGATGGCGACGATCCATTTGGATGTCTGCCTTATCACAAGCAGCACTAAATACACGCTCAGACAAAATGCTGGTGACAGGGCAGGCCAGCACCTCCAAGGCGTAGAGCGCAAGTTTGTGCCACGTGTCCAGCTTGGACACCCAGTAGTTGTAAGGCACTAAGGGATCATTTAGGACACTGACACGGTCTGCTATGTATTCCTTCACCATCTTTCAAAACTTTTCCCTCCTTGTACCACTAGGCCGTGCTTCAGGGTGAAGTTGCTGGCGGGGTGTCATGAAAGTGTCCCATGCCTTGGAGAGTGTTGCCCTGCCTTTGTTGGAACTGCTGTGTGTTCCCCTTGTCTCCCTTCCTCGGTTGCCTAAGGGAGTATGGACTCTGCCGCCAGCATTGTCAGATGGAAATTTTGGAGCAATCTCTCAACAAGTACCTTCTGGTATTACACCGTTTTACTTATCCTCTCCACCACAGGAATGAGAGATGAGAAGTTCTCTTTGTAGTGGGGGTCGAGAAGAGTGAACACCCAGTAATCTGTGTTATCTAAAATGCGTATAACGTGAGGGTCGCTGGAAAGCCAGCCTAACATGAAGTCAGCCATGTTTGCCAGAGTACCAACAGGCAAGACGTCGATGTCGACATCAGGATGACTCTTCATCTCCTCCTCCTCCTCCTCTTCTGCCCATTTACGCTGAACAGATGGAATTAAAGTTCCATGTGTACGACCCTCTGTAGCAAAGGGAACTGTCTCTAGCTCCTCCTCCTTCTTTTCATTTTACAATTCGCGCTGAGAAGATGAACTGTGGGTGGTCTGGCTATCACCCTGTGTAATGTCCTCCCCCATTTCCTCGTCTGCCACAGAGTGTCGTCCTTAATAGTGAGCAGCGATCGTTTGAGTAGACACAGCAGTGGGATGGTTACGCTGATAATAGCGTTATCGCCACTAACCATCTGTGTGGATTCATCAAAGTTTTTTAAAACCTCACAGAGTTCTCACATCAATGCCCACTCCTTGCTTGTGAATAGTGGCAGTTGACCATGTTGCAGCTGGTATTCCACAACTGCCCTCTTCTGCTCACAAAGCCTGTCCAACATGTGGAACGTAGAGTTCCAACGCGTGCTTACGTCGCACAACAGTCGGTGAGCTGGAAGCCACAAGCGCTGCTGCAGCGTTGACAGACCTTGCTGAAGCTGTGGACGACTTGAGGAAATGGGCACACATGTGGTGCGCCTTCACTAGTAAGTCTGGCAAATTGAGGTTGTTTCGATAAACCACTGAACCTATAAGTTTAAGACGTGGGCTAGGCATGGGATGTGTGTCAGGTTGCCGAGCTCCAAAGCCGCCACCAAGTTACGGCCATTGTCAGACACAACCATGCCTGGTTGTAGGTTGAGTGGTGAGAGCCACAGCTCGGTCTGGTCCCTTATACCCTGCCACAGCTCTGCTGTGGTGTGCTGTTTGTCCCCTAAGCCGATCAACTTTAGCACGGCCTGTTGACGCTTCCCCACAGCAGTGCTACACTGCTTCCAGCTAGCGACTAATGGCTGACTGCTGCTGGAGGTGGAAGTGGAGGAGGAGGTGGCGGAGTAGGAGAAGTGGGGGTTGGAGCCAGTAACAAAGCTACTGGCAAAGACCCTGATGGACGTAGGGCCCGCAATTCTGGGAGTGGGTAGCACCTGTGCCATCCCAGGGTACGACTCACTCCCGGACTCCACAACATTCACCCAGTGTGCGGTCAGGTAAATGTAGCGTACCTGGCCACCAGCACTTGTCCATGTGTCCGTGGGTTAAGTGGATCTTCCCAGTAACTGCGTTGGTCAGGGCACAGGTGATGTTCTGGGACACATGCTGGTGTAAGGCGGGCATGGCACACCGTGAAAAATAGTGGTGGCTGGGGACTGCATACCAAGGGACGGCCGCCGACATCAGTCTGCGGAAGGCCTCAGTGTCCACAAGCCTAAATGCCAACATTTCAAGGGCCAGTAATTTCAAAAGTTGTGCATTTAGTGCTATGGCCTGTGGGTGGGTGGTTATTTGCGCTTGTGTTCAAATGACTGAGTTATGGACATTTTGACGCTGCGCTGGGACAGGGAAGTGGATGTTGTTGCTGATGGTTCATGCAAAGTTCCAGGTGCAGGGTGAGAGGAATCCGGGCCTACTCCTTCGACAGGGGATTGGCCAGCAGTGAGTAACACAGGGGAAGAGGAGGCAATGATGTGACCCGCAGACCGAGATTGTGGACCCAGGCGTTCGGCCCACTTGTTCGGGTGCTTGGATGCCATGTGGCGGATTATGCTGGTGGTGGTGAGGTTGCTAGTGTTCACTGCCCGGCTCATTTTGGTACGACAGAGGTTGCAAACTACTATTCTTTTGTCGTCTGCACTTTCCTCAAAAAAGCACCATACTGCAGAACACCTACCCCTTGGCAAGATAGATTTACACATGGGTGTGCTCGGTGTAACGGTTGCGGGCCTGTTTGTTGTTGGCCGACTTCTCCCTTTTGCAACCCCACTGCCTCTTCCAACCTGTTGTGGTGCTGCGGATCCCTCCCCCTCTGTACTGCTGTCCTCGCTCGGATTTTCACCTTCCCATTGTGGGTCAGTGACCTCATTGTCAACCACCTCCTCTTCCACTTCCTCACTCTGCTCATCCTCCTGACTTTACCTAACCACAACCTCAGTGATTGACAACTCTCGTCATCATCCACCTCGTGAACGAATGATTGCTGTTCACCATCGTCATCTTCTTGAGACTGTGAAGGCTCAAGAGGTTGGGAATCAGGGCAAAATATATCAGGTCCCTCTTCAAGCATGCTGGGCACGAGGGCCAAATGTTATAGTAGCGCTGGAAATAGCTCCTCGGAATATCCGAGTGTGGGATCACTCATTTGGCAAGCCTATCCATGGTGGGAGGAACGATGATCAGAGTGAGGATTCAGTTGACCAGACTCTTGGCTACAGAGACTGGACTTGGTGGAAGAGAGGGTGGTGCTTAAACGACTGGAAGCATTATCTTCAGCAAGATCCAACTGACCAACTGTTCGCACTGGTTCGACTCAACAGTGTTGTCCTGAACCGCCCTTGTAAGTTGGACATGAAGCTAGAGATGTCCCGAACTATTCGCCGCAAACAGTTCCCAGCGAACATGGCTTGTTCGGGTTCGTCGCGGTGGGCGAACATATGCGATGTTCGGTCCACCCCCTATACATCATCATTGAGCAAACTTTGACCCTGTACCTCACAGTCAGCAGACACATTCCAGCCAATCAGCAGCAGACCCTCCCTCCCAGACCCTCCCACCTCCTATCAAAAAGCAAGGACAGCATCCATCTTAGATTCATTCTGAAGCTGCAGTGTTAGTGAGAGCAGGGACAGTGCAGCTGCTGCTGATTTAATAGGGAAATCGTTAGCTAGGCCAGAGTTCTGTGTCCACTCCAGTCCTCAAAGACTCATCTGAACTGCTGTAAGGAGAGCGTCCTGACAGCACCCCAAAAAGCCCTTTTTAGGGCTAGTACATCAGTCTGTTTTTTTTTTCCTCTGTAATATAATTGCAGTTGCCTGCCAGCGTTTGTCAGGCCCACAGCGTGTACTGTGCCCACTACTGCCAGTGCCCACCACTTATATCTGGTGTCACAGTAGCTTGCATTTAAAACAGTAAAACAATTTTTTCTTTGTAATATAATTGCAGTTGCCTGCCGCCGTGTGTCAGGCCCACAGTGTGTACTGTGCCCACTACTGCCAGTGCCCACCACTCCTATCTGGTGTCACAGTAGCTTGCATTTAAAACAGTAAAACAATTTATTCTTTGTAATATAATTGCATTTGCTTGCCAGCGTGTGTCAGGCTTACAGCGTGTACTGTGCCCACTACTGCCAGTGTCCACCGCTAATATCTGGTGTCACAGTAGCTTGCATTTAAAACAGTAAAAAAAAAATTCTCTGTAATATAATTGCAGTTGCCTGCCAGTGTGTGTCAGGCCCACAGAGTGTACTGTGCCCACTGCCCACCACTCATATCGGGTGGTACAGTACCTTGCACGCATAGTACCACTAATCTAAAAATAAATGACAGGCAGAGGCAGGCCACGCCACAGGGGCCGTCGTGGTCGTGGTGCTGTGATTTCCTTTGGCCCTAGAATAATGCCCAGTGTTCAGAGGTCACGTACCCTGAACTCAAAAGGTTCTGAGGACATAGTTGACTGGCTAACACAGGACACCCAATCTTCTACAGCTTCCGCTTCGGAACCTTGACGCACCATCCTCCTCCAGCTCAGCTTCGGGCACCTCTCAAGTTACCACTCGCCCGCCTTCCGCCACCACCAACACTAGCACCACAGCCGCTTCACTTGATCTGTCAAAGGAGTTATTTACACATCAGTTGGAAGAAATGAGTGATGCGCAACCATTGCCAGAGGATGTAGATAACAGGGATATGTCTCAGTCAGGCGGCATTACACACATGGACGTACGGTGTGATGATGATGTTGTACCCGCTGCTGCTTCCTTTGTTGAGTTGTCAGATACAAGTGAAGCGGTTGATGATGACGATGTGTCCGTGGATGTCACGTGGGTGCGCGCTCGAAGAGAAGAAGAACAGAGGATAAGTTCAAATGGGGAGACAGAGAGGAGGAGACGAGTTAGAAGCAGGGGGAGGTCGTCGCAAGGAGCTAGAGGCACAGTCAGACAGCATGTATCGGCACCCGGGGTCAGCCAGACAGCACACCAATCAACGCATGCTGTTGCCACCACCAGAATGCTGTCATTGCAAAGCTCAGCAGTGTGGCATTTTTTGTGTGTGTCTGCCTCTGATAACAGCGATGCCATTTGCAACCTGTGCCAAAAGAAACTGAGTCGTGGGAAGTCCAACACCCACCTAGTTACAACTGCTTTGCGAAGGCACATGATCTCACATCACAAACGCCTATGGGATCAACACATGATAAGTACAAGCAGCACACAATCTCAAAGCCACCATCCTCCTCCTGGTCCAGCATCTTCAGCCACGTCAACCACTGCTGTCCTCCTTGCCCCCTCTCAACCACCCGCCACTACGCCTCTCACCTTCAGAAGTTCCTGCTCATCTGCCCACAGTCAGGTGTCTGTCAAGGAAATGTTTGAGCGTAAGAAGCCAATGTCACAGAATCACCCCCTTGCCCGGCGTCTGACAGCTGGCTTGTCGAAGCTCTTAACCAGCCAGCTTTTACCATACTGCTGGTGGAGTCTGAGGCCTTCAAAAAAAATTTAGCTATTGGGACACCGCAGTGGAAGGTACCCGGCCCAATTTTTTTTTCACAAAATGCAATTCATGGCATGTCTGGCACACAGTGTTGGGGCAAGGGTCCACCTGACCACTGATACCTGGTCTGCAAAGCATGGTCAGGGCAGGTATATCACGTACACTGCGCATTGGGTAAACCTGCTGAAGGCTGCCAAGCATGGAATGCGTGGCTCGGCAGAGGAGTTGATGACACCACCATGACTTGCAGGCAGGCCTGCTGCTACCTCCTCTACTCCTCCTACTCCATCCTCTTCGATAACCTCCTCGGCTGAGTCCTCTTCTGCTGCTGCGTCTTGCTCCACATTTACTACACCCCCCCCAGCTCCCCAGGGGCTATTCCACATCCCGGATACGACAGTGTCACACCGTCTTGGGGTTGACTTGCCTGAAAGCAGAGAGTCACACCGGACCAGCACTCCTGTCCGCCCTGAACGCACAGGTGGATCAGTGGCTGACCCCGCACCAACTGGAGATTGGCAAAGTGGTGTGTGACAACGGAAGCAATTTGTTGGCGGCATTGAATTTGGGCAAGTTGACACATGTGCCGAGCATGGCACATGTCTGTAATCTGATCGTACAACGCTTTATGCATAAGTACACAGGCTTACAGGACGTCTTGAAGCAGGCCAGGAACATGTGTGGCCATTTCAGGCGTTCCTATACGGCCATGGCGCACTTTTCAGATATCAAGCGGCGAAACAACATGCCAGTAAGGCGCTTGATTTGCGAAAGCCTGACACGTTGGAATTCAACACTCCTAATGTTCGACCGCCTGCTCCAACAAGAAAAAGCCGGTAACGAGTATTTGTATGACCGGGGTGCTAGGACAGTCTCTGCGGAGCTGGGAATTTTTTTTGCCACGTTACTGGTCGCTCATGCGCAATGCCTGTAGGCTCATGCGTCCTTTTGAGGAGGTGACAAACCTAGTCAGTCGCACTGAAGGCACCATCAGCGACATCATCCCATTTGTTTTCTTCCTGGAGCGTGCCCTGCGAAGAGTGCTGGATCAGGCCGTAGATGAGCGTGAAGAGGAAGAGTTGTGGTCACTATCACCACCAGAAGCAGCCTTATCAGCATCGCTTGCTGGACCTGCAGCAACGCTGGAAGAGGAGTCTGAGGAAGAGGAGTCAGAGGAGGAATGTGGCTTTGAGGAGGAGGAGGAAGACCAACCACAGCAGGCATCCCAGGGTGCTCATTGTCACCTATCTGGTACCCGTGGTGTTGTACGTGGCTGGGGGGAAGAACAGACTTTCAGTGAGATCAGTGAGGACGAGGAACGGAACATGAGTAGCTCGGCATCCAACCTTGTGCAAATGGGGTCTTTCATGCTGTCGTGCCTGTTGAGGGACCCTCGTATAAAAAGGCTGAAGGAGAACGACCTGTACTGGGTGGCCACGCTACTAGACCCCCGGTATAAGCAGAATGTGCCTGAAATGTTACCGAATTACCGCAAGTAGGAAAAGTTGCAGCAGTTCCAAAATAAATTAAAAAGTATGCTTTACACAGCGTATAAGGGTGATGTCACAGCACAACGGGAATCTAACAGGGGAAGAGGTGAAAGTAATCCTCCTCCTTCCACGACCACGCCGGCAAGGACAGGACGCTTTACAGACGTGTTGTTGATGGAGGACATGCAGAGCTTTTTAAGTCCTACGCATCGCCACAGCCCTTCAGGGTCCACCCTCAGAGAACGACTCGACCGACAGGTAGCATTCTACCTCACGTTAACTGCAGATATCGACACTCTGAGGAGCGATGAACCCATTGACTACTGGGGGTGCAGGCTTGACCTGTGGCCTGAGATATCCCAATTTGCGATAGAACTTCTGGCCTGCCCCGCTTCAAGTGTTCTGTCAGAAAGGACCTTCCGTGCAGCAGGAGGTATTGTCACTGAGAAGAGAAGTCGCCTAGGTCAAAAAAGTCTAGATTACCTCACCTGTATTAAGATGAATGAGGCATGGATCCCGAAGAGACTGACAGTGGGGGATACGTTTGACTAAAAAAGGCCTGGTGATGAGATGAGCTGCCTTGGGCTAAAAATGGTCCACACGCTGCTGTATTTTATCTCTGCATGCCGGATGACTTGCGTGACTTATCCGCCACCAACTAGGGTTCAAGCCGCAATGTTTTAGTGCACTTTCTGCCTGGGAAACATAAATTTTTCTGGCCGCTGCTGCAGCGGCTGCAACAATACCTCATTTTTCAGGCATGTGTACATGCCTAATTTTTCTGGCCTCTGGTGCTGCACTGTGCCTGCAAAAACAAAACAAAAAAAAGGCACATACATGTGTCAATTCCCCTTCGTGATCGTTACCTTGTTGTGGTGAAGGGGCTTGCGTATCACAATGAAGCGACCACTTCTATGAGTGTGTTGGCAATGGCAATGTTGGCACACCCCAGATGATAAGGTCGTTGCTTCATTGTGAACAGACCAAAAGCGATCGGCTGGATAATTTTGCATAGTAAAAACATAAATTTTCTTTGTGATCATCTAAGGTGATCATTGAAGCCTACTAGGCCAACAATGGGCCCACACTGCAGAATCATTGTTTTCTGGGTCACTTAACTGTCACTGAACTACCTCAGCACGACCATAGGCTTTGAAAAACCGCCATCGCCTGCAATCTCCCAAACGTGCGCACGAGCACAGTCATCACTACACCAAGATTGACGCATAGAGGAATAAAATTGTCAACTATTGACAACTCTTTGCGGTTGTCTAAAATCTATTCCATACACGTCCCCTGATAGGGGACGTAACAGGGATTAAACTGATAGGAATAGTTCTATTTAACACACCACTCATATCTGGTGGCACAGTACATTGCAAGGCGCACGCGCAGTGCCACAAATTGGAAGAAGGAGGACCAAAAAAGCATCTTTTTCCATCTCCCGGTTCCTAAAATCTATTACATACACCGTCCCCTGATAGGGAACATACCAGGGATTAAACTGATAGGAATAGTACTACTTAACATACCACTCATATTGGGATTGCAAAGTACATTGCACGGCGCACGCGCAGTGCCCCAAATTGGAAGCAAGAGGACCGACCAAGCATCTTTTTCCATCTCCCGGTTCCTAAAATCTATTCCATACACCGGCCCCTGATAGGGGACAAAACAGAGATTAAACTGTTAAGAACAGATTTTTTTTAATTAAAAAAAAGAGGACAGCCTCTGCGGAGCTGGGTATTTTTTGGCCGCGTTACTGAACGCTCATGCACAATGGCTGTAGGCTCATGCGTCTTTTTGCAAAGGTGACAAACCTGGTCAGTCAAACTCAAGACAACATCATCGACCTCATCCCATATGCGTTTTTTCTGGAGCGTGCCCTGCGAAGAGTGCTGGATCAGGCCGTAGATGAGCATGAAGATGAAGAGTTGTGGTCACCATCACCACCAGAAGCAGCCTTGTCATCGTCGATTGCTGGACCTGCGGCAACGCAGAGAGAGGAGTCTGAAGAAGAGGAGTCAGAGGAGGAAGGTGGCTTTAAGGAGGTGGAATACCAACCACAGCAGGCGTCCCAGGGGGCTTGTTGTCACCTTTCAGGGACCCTTGGTGTTGTACGTGGCTGGGTGGAGGAAGAGACCTTCAATGACGTCAGTGAGGACAAGGAACGGGACATGGCTAGCTTGGTATCCAACCTTGTGCAAATGGAGAGTTTGCGGTTGTGCAAATGGACTGTTTGCGGTTGCATGCGGTGCGTTAAACAGGGAGTTTGGTCTGTCACTGTGAAGCGGGCGTAACCCTTAAACTACCTGATCGATACAACATCATACCTGATCGTATACACACACTGGATGTTTTAAAGCACGTTATTCCAAACAATTTAGGAATGTTAGGTGATTTATGCCCTTTATGGATTAAAACACTGCGTCAACTACGTAATTTTCCATGGTAGTTTTGCCATGGATCCCCCTCCGGCATGACACAGTCCAGGTGTTAGTCCCCTTGAAACAACTTTTCCATCACTATTGTGGCCAGAAAGAGTCCCTGTGGGTTTTAAAATTCGCCTGCCTATTGAAGTCTATGGCAGTTCGCCCAGTTCGCGAACATATGCAAAAATTGAAAATTTTATGTTCGCGACATCTCTATCAGTGTAATGTCTTTTACATTTACATGTACTTTTTTTCACTTGTATACTGGCAGTGTAATGTCTTTTACATTTACATGCCTTTTTGTTCACTTGTATACTGTCAGTGTAATGTCTTTTACATTTACATGCCTTTTTGTTCACTTGTATACTGTCAGTGTAATGTCTTACATTTACATGCCTTTTTGTACACTTGTATACTGTCAGTGTAATGTCTTTTACTTTTACATGTACTTTTGTACACTTGTATACTGTCAGTGTAATGTCTTCTATATTTACATATACTTTTGTAGACTTGTATATTGTCTTTTCCTTCACTGACATTAGAGATCTTTGGAAATACAGTATAAAGTTCTTCTCACACAAAACTAAGTTGCGTCATCCGTACAGAGATAGAAGAAACCCTGGGAGGTGACGATCAGCGGAGGGACGGGGAGTTTATTCCATCAGTCTCTGTGTGTAATAGAATTGCCTCATTTAGCTTGTGGGATATGAGAAGTTACAGGTTAGATAGAAATAATGAACGTGATGCTGGAAAATCCCTGGAAGATTAATTACACGGCAGAGAATGAAGTAGATGGAGATAATGTCAGATACAATGTAATCGTGTGATAGGGGAATTTCTCACTTACTGTATTTTACTTCTCGTTATCATTAATGAACTGATGAAGTCATTTCTTTATTAGAACTTTGTAAGAAAACCTTAGAGGATTCACCGAGCGCAGAATTACAGAAAGATAGTATGTGATTAACTGTGAACTGTCCTCAACGTAATGTGTGAATGTACATGAAAGGAATTAGAAGAAATACAATACTAATACTAATACTAATAATAATAATAATAATAATAATAATAATAATAATAATAATTATTATTATTAGTATTATTATTATTATTATTATTAATAATTTCATTTCTTTTTTTTTATTATATTTTTTACTCTTTGGAATTGCTGGCAATTTAGGTTCTATTTTCTTAGACCAGTTGACATTTTACATGCACCACTAGCTTTTATTATTATTCATATTTTGTATTTTCCATTAAGAGTCAAACTGCATTATCCTTTATATTTAGGTGACGCACAAGTCGTATAACATGGAAAAAAATAACCCTTCTACCATAGACCCTAAAATAATAATAATGTTAATCTCAGGAAAAAGAGGCTGAAAGCTCAAGAATCTGACACATGTATCACAGACAGACAGTATATGTCCATCCCTGTGTGTATAGTATTAATGTCCATCGCTGAGTATACAGTATTACCGTCCATCCATGTCTATACAGTATTACTGTCTGTCCCAGTGTATACAGTATTACTGTCCATTCCTCTACATTTAGTATCACTGACCTTACCTATGTGTACAGTATTACTATTCATCCCTGTGCATACAGTAAAACCACCCATCTATTTATATACAATATTACCTTCCATCCATGTATATACAGTTTTATTGTCCATCCCTGTGTATACAGTATTACTCTCTGTGACGGTATCACTGTATCTCACCGCCTTGTAATTCCTTAATTCCAAATAGTTGAAGAATCCCCCATTCGCCAAATGAGAAATCGCGAGTAGCGCTGAATAATTCCACATATGAGCCAAAGCTGAATACTGGAACAGGCTTCACTGGAAGCCCCACAGGCATTCAAAAAACGATTTATTTTATCCCCTGCTCCCATGCAAGGGAGACACCCACAATAAACATACATTAACCCATAACACAAAGGTTACAACCCACATAACATCCTCCCCTCTGCCTGTGATATAATTATGGTACACAATGGTTAACATAATTATCCCAGGCAGGACAATACACAATGTCTTCTGTCCTGGAGACAACCGAGGTGTTATCTCATTATCTCTCAGGACAAAGGGAAATCGCCAATACACACGGGGAGACAATAGGACAGACATCACTTACTCAAATATCCAATGTCCCACCCTTTACAATACACATAGACATTTAACACATCCCAAAATGGCACGAATTAGACCCGGGGTTAAAAAGTTTGTAAAAGTCTTTTAAGCAGGGAGAGGAAACTATGCGGACAACCATAGAAGGGCTTCCTTCACAATGCCCCCCCCCCTTTTTATCCCTGCTCCGGCAGACACGGTTAGAGCTTTCCTGGTCTAGTAGGGGCTGGCGGTGCTTCAGGCTTAGTCAGATAGTAAGTCAGTTTGCCTTGACAGCCCGTCCGCGTTGCCGTTTTGCTTGCCAGGGTGGTAATGGATGGTGAAATCATAGGGTTGGAGGGCAAGGCTCCACCGTAATAAACGAGCATTGTCTCCAGAGACCCGGTTGAGCCAGACCAAGGGGTTGTGGTCGGTCATGAGAGTGAAGGCACGGCCATACAGATGGGGGGTGAGGTTTTGTGGGCCCAGACCAGCGCCAGGCACTCTTTCTCAATGGCCGCAAAACTGACTTCTCTTGGCAACAATTTCCGACTCAGGTAGATCACCGGGTGCTCCCCTCCATCCTCACCGACCTGGCTTAATACTGCCCCCAGTCCAAACCTTGAGGCATCTGTGTGAACCATAAACCTTTTGTTAGGATCTGGGGCAGCCAACACAGGAGCATTAATTAGAGCATTTTTCAAAGCTTGGAAAGCCACCTCACACTCCGGGGACCACAGGACTTGTCGGGGTCATTTCTTTTTTGTGAGGTCAGTCAGGGGTTTGGCTAGGGTGCTGTGGTCGGGTACGAAAACATCGGTAGTAGCCGGCTGTCCCCAGGAAGGCCATGACTTGTGTCTTGGTACGGGGCGTGGGCCAATTAGCAATGGCATAAATTTTAGCCGGTTCCGGTCGTTGCTTACCGCAACCTACTCGATGGCCCAAGTATTGTACCTCTGCCATACCGAAGTGTCACTTGTCTGGCTTCAAGGTTAGACCGGCCCCCCTAATCCTATCCAATACTTCCCCTACATGTTCTAAGTGTGCCTCCCAGGTATCGCTATGGATGGCGATATCATCCAGGTAGGCACATGCATAATCCTGGAGACCCTCTAATAGGCAGTCCACCATCCGCTGGAATGTGACCGGGGCATTCTTCATCCCGAACGGCATAACCCGGAATTGGTATAAGCCGAACGGGGTGATGAAAGCTGATTTGGGGATCGCATTCTCCGCGAGAGGAATCTGCCAGTACCCTTTAAATAGATCGATCGTGGTCAGATACCTCCCTGTGGATATGCGGTCCAGTAATTCGTCCATCCGAGGCATGGGATAAGCGTCTGTGACCGTCTTGTCATTGAGTCGCCTGTAGTCTACACAGAACTGGATACTAGAACTACAGGGGAGGCCCAAGGACTTTCTGAGTGCTCTATTACCCCTAGCCGAAGCATTTCTTCTATTTCTTTCCGCATCCCATCTCTAACAGCTTCAGGGATGCGGTAAGGGGGTTGCCTTAGTGGCGTCTGCCCTGGAGTTTCCACTTTGTGGACAGTCAGTGGAGTGTACCCGGGTTCTTGGGAGAATGTGGCCCTTTTGGACTCGAGTAAGCGGACTACCTGAGCTTTTTCCTGGGGTGCTAGTTGTTCCCCTAACCGGACTAACTCTATCATTCTTGTTTCTCGGGTACCCCCTATCATGTCGGGTAATGGTAGTGCCTCTGTGTCCTCGCCGGCAGGGGCGCAGATGGCAGTTACCTCTTCCGTTCTTTCCTGATATGCTTTGATCATGTTGATGTGAAAAGTCAGTTTCACATCCTCATTCTCACAGCTAGCTACAGTATAGGTTGTATCACATACCTGTCCTATAACCTTATAAGGTCCCTGCCAGGCAGCCTGAAGCTTGTCGGTACGGACGGGTCTCAGTACCATGACCTTCTGTCCTACTTGAAAGCTTCGGTACCTAGCCTTCCTGTCATACCATACTTTTTGGCGCCGCTGGGCCGCCTGGAGGTTGTTCTGGACAGCCTGAGTCAACTCCTCCATGCGGTCCCGCAGCTCCAACACATATGATATAATCGGAGTCCCTTCTATTTCTGTGTGACCTTCCCAGTGATCCATAATGAGATCTAGTGGCCCCCTCACCCGCCACCCGTATAATAGTTCAAAGGGTGAAAACCCAGTGGATTCCTGCGGAACCTCCCGGTAGGCGAACAGTAAGTGCGGCAGGAATTGCTCCCAGTCCCTATAGGCTCCTATGAACTCTGTTTCAACGTTCCGTTGAAACGCTCACAGAGCCCATTGGTCTGGGGGTGGTATGGGGAGCTGGTTATCGAGTTAACCCCACACAACTTCCATAGTTGTTGGGTGACCTCGGCAGTGAACTGCGTGCCCTGGTCTGATAGAATCTCTTTGGGAAATCCCACTCCAGAGAATATCTTGACCAGGGCATCTGCCACTGTCTCGGCCTGAATATTTGGGAGGGCTACGGCCTCCGGATAACGGGTGGCGTAGTCTACTACGGTAAGTATATAGCGCTTACCGGAGTGACTAGGCTTCGCTAGGGGTCCTACAATGTCCACTGCAACCCTCGCAAAGGGCTCCTCTATTTTAGGAAGGGGAATCAGTTTAGCCTTCGGGTGATCTCCTCTCTTACCTACTGTCATGACCTGCTCGGATGGTGTGCGGAGATCTGTCAAATTGGCAGCACGTGTCTAACCTTTTGTTTGTTTTGGAATCATGCTGGATCCACCTTCCTTCAGTTGCTCTGGGTGGGGTCATTGGCTTAAATTGCCTTTACTCCCAGAGGGCCGTGCGGGTTATAGAATTCAGTCTGGCCTTGGATTCAAGGAAGGAAGGATTGTCTGTTCCAGCTCAGATAAGTTTGGTTTTTGTTTGTGTTGTTTGCGGTCTAGGCTATTTGTGTGTCTTCTGCCCCTTCTCCCCTTTCACCATCTCAGGGATTCTAGGGTGTTTGCAGTCCAGGCACGAGGACACATCATTCCTACCATCAAGGTCTGAATGTGGACTTAGCAGCATAGGGAGAGAAGTCAGGGATGTGCTAGGAGGTGACTTTTCCCCAGCATCTAGCCTAGACACTTGTGTATTTGGTTGTCTGTGTATCTGAGATCCTGTCCGCTGTGACACCTACCCGTTGGCATACTTCACAGGTTTGACAGTACGCCCGGACGTTGTCGGATACCCCAGGCCAAAAGAAGTTCTGGGTTATCCGGTGTAACGTCTTGCGTCTTCCTAGATGTCCAGCTAACGGGACATCATGCGCTACTTGCAATAGCTCTTGCCGGTATTTTCCCGGTATTACCAGCTGGCGCTGTTGCTGAGGGCCCGGGTGCATTGCCCCGAGTCTCAGTAAAATGATACAAGCGACCTTCCTCCCATACTAGCTGCTCCTTTTCTAACCCCCGTGCCCTCTCTTAGCATTTTCCCTGTAATGGCTGAGGGTGGGATCCCCCCCACTTCCTTCCCAAATTCCTCTGGAGTATCCCAGGGAAGGGGGGCTACAGTCAAGGGTATAGTCAGTTGGCTTACCTGGGTCTCGGTTGGTTGTGGGTGGCTCTCGGCAGCACGACTTTGGGCTCGGGTTGTCACGGCTTGTACTTCATGCAGAGAAGTGGCTGCCAAAGTGGACGTCAAAGGGCCAATATCATTGCCCAACACTACCTCGGCGGTCAACTCTTTCATTACCCCCACCTGTACTTTGCCCGCTCCGGCACCCCAGTCCAGATGTACCTGAGCGGTAGGAATCCGGTACACTGCCCCCCCCCCCGCCACTCGCACAGCAATCGACTTCCCCGGTCTCTCTTTGTTGTCAATGAGGTGCCTTTGTACCAGGGTTATGGTAGCGCCACTGTCTCGTAGTCCTCAGGCAGTTTTCCCATTAATCATCACCAGCTGACAATGATGTTTGCGGTTGTCAGTGATGGTGTATTGAACACTAAGGGCTTCATACAAGTTACCCAGGGGTTCTTCCCGGCTTAATTCTTTGGCATCCCACACAGAGCATACTTGGTAATCCACACAGTGAATTGCCGCCCGGGGTTGAGGGAAACCTGGTCGGGTCCAGCTGGTTCTGGGAGGCTCCAATGGACAGTTGTTCTGAATATGCCCCACTTGTTTACACTGATGACAAATGATGTCGTTGTTGGGTGGCCAGGAATAGCGAGGTGTAGCTGTCACCGGCCTGCTGGACTGTTGGTACCTGGGGGCCGTTGAAGCTGTGGGTACTGTGAGACGTGGAGGTTGGGTTCTTGGAGTAGGTGCTGTAGTTTTCCGAGTATCTGCATACTCGTATGCCAATTTGGCAGCCTCTGGTAGGGAAAGGGTCTTGCGGTCTCTTACACACTCTTTCACCTCTGCTTGGATGTGGTCGTAGAACTGCTCCAGTAGTACCAACTGCAGGACGTCATCCAGGGTTGTAGCTTGGCAGCTGGTGATCCAATGGGTAGCTGATTGTTGCAGGCGACAGGCCCATTCTGCGTAAGAGTCCTTTTCCAGCTTACGTAAATCCCTGAATTTTCGCTGGTATGCCTCTGGCGTTATTGAATACAGGGCGAGGAGGGCTTCCTTAACCCGGGCATAGCTGTGAACGTCCTCCCAGGGTACCGCTCGGAAGGCATCTGCTGCTTTGCCAGATAGCTTCCCTGTGAGTATGGAAACCCAGTCTTCTGCTGGTACTCGATGTAGGATACACTGGCGCTCAAAGTCTGCCAGGTACCCATCAATTTCACAGTCCTTTTCGTCAAATGCTTTAAATGCACTGAAGGGAACCTTTCTGGAGTCCCCAGTGCTGCTGGTCCCGCTCGGGGAACTTACGGCTGCTTGCTGTGTCTCTGACAGATTTAAATGTAGCTCCAGCTGTGCTTTTTGCGTATTTTCTTCCGCTATGACTTTCATCACCTGCATGATGATATCCGGCATTGGGTTCGATCCAAACCATGCCAGACTCTCTCGCATCTCCCGATGTGAGATTCAGTTTCCCAGACTGTCGGTATATCCATCTCCCGAACGGCTAGTATTTCGGTTTCCTGACCGATCGTTACTGCCTCAGCCAAGGTGCCTCGGCCTAGCTCCATCGGCTATAATGACCCGCTTAGCCTTGCAGCCTGCACTTTTCCCACGAACTTCCAATAGTTCCTTTAATGTGCTGCGCTTGAGCTGTGTGTACCAGCTTTCCATTCACTGTACACCCGCTTCCTTTGGATTCTTCGTTTACGGAGAAAAAAGGAAAATCCCGCTGCTGCCAGCCAGTTGTGACGGTATCACTGTATCTCACCGCCTTGTAATTCCTTAATTCCAAATAGTTGAAGAATCCCCCATTCGCCAAATGAGAAATCTCGGGTAGCGCTGAATAATTCCACATATGAGCCAAAGCTGAATACTGGAACAGACTTCACTGGAAGCCCCACAGGCATTCAAAAAACTATTTATTTTATCCCCTGCTCCCATGCAAGGGAGACACCCACAATAAACATACATTAACCCATAACACAAAGGTTACAACCCACATAACATCCTCCCCTCTGCCTGTGATATAATTATGGTACACAATGGTTAACATAATTATCCCAGGCAGGACAATACACAATATCTTCTGTCCTGGAGACAACCGAGGTGTAATTCCATTATCTCTCAGGATAAAGGGAAATCGCCAATACACACGGGGAGACAATAGGACAGACATCACTTACTCAAATATACAATGTCCCACCCTTTACAATACACATAGACATTTAACACATCCCAACATGGCACGAATTAGACCCGGGGTTCAAAAGTTTGTAAAAGTCTTTTAAGCAGGGAGAGGAAAACATGCGGACAACCATACAACGGCATCCTTCACACTCTCCATAAAGGTGTATACAGTATTACTGCCAATCCTTGTATATACAGAAATATTGTCCATCCCTCTACATTTAGTATCACTGACCTTACCTGGGTATACAGTATTACTGTGCATCCCTATGTATACAGTAAAACTGACGATCCTTGTGTATACAGTATTATTGTCAATCCCTGTGTATACAGTACTACTGTCAATCCCTGGGCATACAGTATTACAAGCCGTCCCTGTGTATACTGTATTACTCTCTATCCCTGTATATAGAGTATTACTGTCCATCCCTGTGTATACAGAATTACTATACATCCCTATATATACAGTATTACTGACCATCCCTGAGTATACAGTATTACCGTCCATCCATGTGTATATAGTATTACTGTCCGTCCCTGTGTATACAGTATTACTGTCCGTCCCTGTGTATACAGTATTACTGTCCGTCCCTGTGTATACAGTATTACTGTCCATTCCTCTACATTTAGTATCACTGACCTTACCTATGTACACAGTATTACCATTCATCCCTGTACATACAGTATTTTCGCCCATCCATATATATACAGTATTACCGCCCATCCATATATATACAGTATTACTGTCCATCGCTGTGTATAAAGTATAAATGCCAATCCTTGTGAATACAGTATTACTCTCCATCAAGGTGTATACAGTAATACTGCCGATCCTTGTGTATACAGTATTATTGTCCATCCCTGTATATACAGTATTACCATCCATCCCTGTGTATACAGTATTACTCTCTATCCCTGTATATACAGTAATATTGTCCATCGTTCTACGTTTAGTATCACTGACCTTACCTGTGCATACAGTATTACTGATAATTACTTTTATTGAATTACATAGAACATTAAATACAAGTGTTGGTCAAAAGGGATAGGACATGAGAAAACGAGCCTCTAGAATAGGGCTCAACAATATGGAGAATCGCACTTGAGGAAAACCTGAGCAGCCACAGTTGCAACAAATTGAAAGAGTCGGATGACAATGGAATGAGTAATGGGTAGTGATGACAATACCATATCCCCACAAACATATAACATGACCATCCAAACTATCCTGGCATCCTCCTCATTTGAAACCCAGGTACCTCCTGACGAAGGCTACGTGGCGAAACATGTGTCGAGGTTGAGGCACTTGGGGATCCATTGACATCAATGAGCAGCAGCAACATGGGTATGTAATGTGAGACTCTGGGTTGGACTCGCGGTATCAGTTATTATTCAGCAGTTATTAGTCACCAGCTACATTCTTATATAGCCGCAGTCTCACCATTCACCTGGGTTTCAAATGAGGAGGATGCCAGGATAGTTTGGATGGTCATGTTATATGTTTGTGGGGATATTACTCATTCCATTGTCATCCAACTGTGGCTGCTCAGGGTGCAATTCTCCTCAAGTGCGATTCTCCATATTGTTGAGCCCTATTCTAGAGGCTCGTTTTCTCATGTCCTATCCCTTTTGACCAACACTTGTATTTAATGTTCTATGTAATTCAATAAAAGTAATTATTTTTTATTAATGGCATCTTTGTTTTTTGGTGTTTATCTGTGTCTTTTTGAGGACTGATGCGTTGTAACTGTGGGTTGTTGTAGGTTTAAAATATACAGTATTGCTGTCCATCCCTGTGTATATAGAATTACTGCGCATTCCTGGGCTTACAGTATTACTGTCCATTCCTGTGTATATAGTATTAATGTGCATCCATATGTATACAGTATTACTGCAGATCCTTGTGTAACGGGGGTTTGAGGGCACCCCCTAGTGTCTATGGGGTCCCTAAACCTAGTTAACTCACTATGCCTGACAGGCGGATCCTGAGCCTCCGCTATCTGGGAACTGGGGTACATGTCTGCGGCAGTGCCTCCACCCAGTGGAGCATCCGGGGTAGGGATGTGGGGTCCCACTGGGAACATACTTGGTGCAATGAGACTGACACAGCCTAACTGGAATTAACTTTATATAGTGCGTAACAAAATGAACTAACATACATAGGAAAATACAATAGAGTAACACAAATAACAGGGTAATGTGGATTCTTCCTCACCCACCCACTAGCACACCTGCGTCCCACCCCCTATCTTCGCCCTAATGGCCGTTGGTGCACATAGGAGAGTTGGGGCCTTTATAAGTCCTGCTCCGCAGGGTCACTGAAGCAGCCTGAGCTGTGTAATGTCCGTCACTGGACCTCAGAGTCTTTATTGTGGTGAGGAGACAGGTGCCCTGTGGTGATACAGGGAGAGGTTTGACTTACCCTCACAACACCATTTACCAGGTCAGTCCGCAGCAATCTCCTCTCACAGGATTCACCAGACGTCTGGACTCAGTGCTTGTCTTTGCCAGCGGTCCCTCTCTCAGCAGGTGTGATCTTGGGTGAAGCAAGTTCTCTCCGCCAGGTTCTATCTCTGTGCTGCAGTCTCTCAATGCCAGACCCATGTCCTCTCTCTGGCTGAGCGTGTTGTGCAGGAAGTGTCCTTTCAGGACCTGCGATGATGTCACAATCCATGTGACTGATTTCAGCAGGTCATGTGATCAATACTCAATGTTTTATTAACAGCATACTGAGTCCATCTACTGGGCATTTCAGATAATGCAGCCTGTGTCACTTCACAGGGTTACACTTGTGTATACAAAATTAACGACCATCCCTGTGTATACAGTATTACCGTCCATCCCTGTGTATATAGTATTACTGTCCATCACTGTGTATATAGTATTACTGTCCATTCCTGTGTATATAGTATTACTGTCCATCCCTGTGTATATAGTATTACTGTCCATCCCTGTGTATATAGTATTACTGTCCATCCCTGTGTATATAGTATTACTGTCCATCCCTGTGTATATAGTATTACTGCCCATCCCTGTGTATATAGTATTACTGTCTATCCCTGTGTATATAGTATTACTGTCCATCCCTGTGTATATAATATTACTGTCCATCCCTGTGTATATATTATTACTGTCCATCCCTGTGTATATAGTATTACTGTCCATCCCTGTGTATATAGTATTACTGTCCATACCTGTGTATATAGTATTACTGCCCATCCCTGTGTATATAGTATTACTGTCCATCACTGTTTATATAGTATTACTGCAAAACCCTCTGTATATAGTATTACTGTCCATCCCTGTGTATATAGTATTACTGTCCATCCCTGTGTATATAGTATTACCAACCATCCCTGTGTATATAGTATTACTGTCCATCCCTGTGTATATAGTATTACTGTCCATCACTGTGTATATAGTATTACTGTCCATCCCTGTGTATATAGTATTACTGTCCATCCCTGTGTATATAGTATTACTGTCCATCCCTGTGTATATAGTATTACTGTCCATCCCTGTGTATATAGTATTACTGTCCATCCCTGTGTATATAGTATTACTGTCCATCCCTGTGTATATAGTATTACTGCCCATCCCTGTGTATATAGTATTACTGTCCATCACTGTTTATATAGTATTACTGCCCATCCCTGTGTATATAGTATTAATGCCCATCCCTGTGTATATAGTATTACTGTCCATCACTGTGTATATAGTATTACTGCCCATCCCTGTGTATATAGTATTAATGCCCATCCCTGTGTATATAGTATTAATGCCCATCCCTAAGTATATAGTATTACTGCCCATACCTAAGTATATAGTATTACTGCCCATCCCAAAGTATATAGTATTACTGCCCATCCCTAAGTATATAGTATTACTGTCCATCACTGTGTATATAGTATTACTGTCCATCACTGTGTATATAGTATTACTGCCCATCCCTGTGTATATAGTATTACTGCCCATCCCTAAGTATATAGTATTACTGTCCATCACTGTGTATATAGTATTACTGTCCATCACTGTGTATATAGTATTACTGCCCATCCCTGTGTATATAGTATTACTGCCCATCCCTAAGTATATAGTATTACTGTCCATCACTGTGTATATAGTATTACTGTCCATCGCTGTGTATATAGTATTACTGTCCATCCCTGTGTATATAGTATTACTGTCCATCCCTGTGTATATAGTATTACTGTCCATCACTGTGTATATAGTATTACTGTCCATCCCTGTGTATATAGTATTACTGTCCATCCCTGTGTATATAGTATTACTGTCCATCACTGTGTATATAGTATTACTGCCCATCCCTGTGTATATAGTATTACTGTCCATCACTGTTTATATAGTATTACTGCCCATCCCTGTGTATATAGTATTAATGCCCATCCCTGTGTATATAGTATTACTGTCCATCACTGTGTATATAGTATTACTGCCCATCCCTGTGTATATAGTATTAATGCCCATCCCTGTGTATATAGTATTAATGCCCATCCCTAAGTATATAGTATTACTGCCCATCCCTAAGTATATAGTATTACTGCCCATCCCAAAGTATATAGTATTACTGCCCATCCCTAAGTATATAGTATTACTGTCCATCACTGTGTATATAGTATTACTGCCCATCCCTGTGTATATAGTATTACTGCCCATCCCTAAGTATATAGTATTACTGTCCATCACTGTGTATATAGTATTACTGTCCATCACTGTGTATATAGTATTACTGCCCATCCCTGTGTATATAGTATTACTGCCCATCCCTAAGTATATAGTATTACTGCCCATCCCTAAGTATATAGTATTACTGTCCATCACTGTGTATATAGTATTACTGTCCATCGCTGTGTATATAGTATTACTGTCCATCCCTAAGTATATAGTATTACTGTCCATCACTGTGTATATAGTATTACTGTCCATCACTGTGTATATAGTATTACTGCCCATCCCTGTGTATATAGTATTACTGCCCATCCCTAAGTATATAGTATTACTGTCCATCACTGTGTATATAGTATTACTGCCCATCCCTGTGTATATAGTATTACTGTCCATCACTGTGTATATAGTATTACTGCCCATCACTGTGTATACAGTATTACTGTCCATCCCTGTGTATATAGTATTACTGCCCATCCCTGTGTATATAGTATTACTGTCCATCACTGTGTATATAGTATTACTGCCCATCCCTGTGTATATAGTATTACTGTCCATCCCTTAGTATACAGTATTACTGCCCATCCCTGTCTATACAGTATTACTGCCCATCCCTGTGTATATAGTATTACTGTCCATCACTGTGTATATAGTATTACTGCCCATCCCTGTGTATATAGTATTACTGTCCATCCCTTAGTATACAGTATTACTGCCCATCCTTGTGTATATAGTATTACTGTCCATCACTGTGTATATAGTATTACTGCCCATCCCTGTGTATATAGTATTACTGTACATCCCTGTGTATATATTATTACTGTCCATCCCTGTGTATATAGTATTACTGTTCATCACTGTGTATATAGTATTACTGTACATCCCTGTGTATATAGTATTACTGTCCATCCCTGTGTATATAGTATTACTGTCCATCCCTGTGTATATAGTATCACTGTCCATCCTTGTGTATATAGTATAACTGTCCATCCCTGTTTATATAGTATTACTGTCCATCCCTGTGTATATAGTATCACTGTCCATCCCTGTGTATATAGTATTACTGCCCATCCCTGTGTATATAGTATTACTGTCCATCCCTGTGTATATAGTATTACAGTCCATCCCTGTGTATATAGTATTACTGTCCATCCCTGTGTATATAGTATTACCGTCCATCCCTGTGTATATAGTATTACTGTCCATCCCTGTGTATATAGTATTACTGTTCATTCCTGTGTATATAGTATCACTGTCCATCCCTGTGTATATAGTATCACTGTCCATCCTTGTGTATATAGTATAACTGTCCATCCCTGTGTATATAGTATTACTGTCCATCCCTGTGTATATAGTATCACTGTCCATCCCTGTGTATATAGTATTACTGTTCATCCCTGTGTACACAGTATTACTGTCCATCCCTGTGTATATAGTATTACTGTCCATCACTGTGTATATAGTATTACTGTCCATCCCTGTGTATATAGTATTACTGTCCATCACTGTTTATATAGTATTACTGCCCATCCCTGTGTATATAGTATTAATGCCCATCCCTGTGTATATAGTATTACTGTCCATCACTGTGTATATAGTATTACTGCCCATCCCTGTGTATATAGTATTAATGCCCATCCCTGTGTATATAGTATTAATGCCCATCCCTAAGTATATAGTATTACTGCCCATATCTAAGTATATAGTATTACTGCCCATCCCAAAGTATATAGTATTACTGCCCATCCCTAAGTATATAGTATTACTGTCCATCACTGTGTATATAGTATTACTGTCCATCACTGTGTATATAGTATTACTGTCCATCCCTGTGTATATAGTATTACTGTCCATCCCTGTGTATATAGTATTACTGTCCATCCCTGTGTATATAGTATTACTGTCCATCCCTGTGTATATAGTATTACTGTCCATCCCTGTGTATACAGTATTACTGCCCATCCCTAAGTATATAGTATTACTGCCCATCCCTAAGTATATAGTATTACTGTCCATCCATGTGTATACAGTATTACTGTACATCCCTGTGTATACAGTATTACTGTCTATCCCTGTGTATATAGTATTACTGTACATCCCTGTGTATATAGAAATAACTGTCCATCACTGTGTATACAGTATTACTATACATTCCTGGGCTTGCAGTATTACTGTCCATCCCTGTGTATATAGAATTACTGCGCATTCCTGGGCTTACAGTATTACTGTCCATTCCTGTGTATACAGTATTACTGTCCATCCCTGTGTATACAGTATTACTGCAGATCCTTGTGTAACGGGGGTTTGAGGGCACCCCCTAGTGTCTTTGGGGCCCCTAAACCTAGTTAACTCACTATGCCTGACAGGCGGATCCTGAGCCTCCGCTATCTGGGAACTGGGGTACATGTCTGCGGCAGTGCCTCCACCCAGTGGGGCATCCGGGGTAGGGATGTGGGGTCCCACTGGGAACATACTTGGTGCAATGAGACTGACACAGCCTAACTGGAACTAACTTTATATAGCACGTAGCAAATGAACCAACATACATAGGAAAATACAATAGAGTAACACAAATAACAGGGTAATGTGGATTCTTCCTCACCCACCCACTAGCACACCTGCGTCCCACCCCCTATCTTCGCCCTAATGGCCGTTGGTGCACATAGGAGAGTTGGGGCCTTTATAAGTCCTGCTCCGCAGGGTCACTGAAGCAGCCTGAGCTGTGTAATGTCCGTCACTGGACCTCAGAGTCTTTATTGTGGTGAGGAGACAGGTGCCCTGTGGAGATACAGGGAGAGGTTTGACTTACCCTCACAACACCATTAGCCAGGTAGGTCCGCAGCAATCTCCTCTCACAGGATTCACCAGACGTCTGGACTCAGTGCTTGTCTTTGCCAGCGGTCCCTCTCTCAGCAGGTGTGATCTTGGGTGAAGTAAGTTCTCTCGCCAGGTTCTATCTCTGTGCTGCAGTCTCTCAATGCCAGACCCATGTCCTCTCTCTGGCTGAGCGTGTTGTGCAGGAAGTGTCCTTTCAGGACCTGCGATGATGTCACAATCCATGTGACTGATTTCAGCAGGTCATGTGATCAATACTCAATGTTTTATTAACAGCATACTGAGTCCATCTACTGGGCATTTCAGATAATGCAGCCTGTGTCACTTCACAGGGTTACACTTGTGTATACAAAATTAACGACCATCCCTGTGTATACAGTATTACCGTCCATCCCTGTGTATATAGTATTATTGTCCATCCCTGTGTATATAGTATTACTGTCCATTCCTGTGTATATAGTATTACTGTCCATCCCTGTGTATATAGTATTACTGTCCATCCCTGTGTATATAGTATTACTGTCCATCCCTGTGTATATAGTATTACTGTCCATCCCTGTGTATATAGTATTACTGTCCATCCCTGTGTATATAGTATTACTGTCCATCCCTGTGTATATAGTATTACTGTCCATACCTGTGTATATAGTATTACTGCCCATCCCTGTGTATATAGTATTACTGTCCATCACTGTTTATATAGTATTACTGCCCATCCCTCTGTATATAGTATTACTGTCCATCCCTGTGTATATAGTATTACTGTCCATCCCTGTGTATATAGTATTACCAACCATCCCTGTGTATATAGTATTACTGTCCATCCCTGTGTATATAGTATTACTGTCCATCACTGTGTATATAGTATTACTGTCCATCCCTGTGTATATAGTATTACTGTCCATCCCTGTGTATATAGTATTACTGTCCATCCCTGTGTATATAGTATTACTGTCCATCCCTGTGTATATAGTATTACTGTCCATCCCTGTGTATATAGTATTACTGTCCATCACTGTGTATATAGTATTACTGCCCATCCCTGTGTATATAGTATTACTGTCCATCACTGTTTATATAGTATTACTGCCCATCCCTGTGTATATAGTATTAATGCCCATCCCTGTGTATATAGTATTACTGTCCATCACTGTGTATATAGTATTACTGCCCATCCCTGTGTATATAGTATTAATGCCCATCCCTGTGTATATAGTATTAATGCCCATCCCTAAGTATATAGTATTACTGCCCATACCTAAGTATATAGTATTACTGCCCATCCCAAAGTATATAGTATTACTGCCCATCCCTAAGTATATAGTATTACTGTCCATCACTGTGTATATAGTATTACTGTCCATCACTGTGTATATAGTATTACTGCCCATCCCTGTGTATATAGTATTACTGCCCATCCCTAAGTATATAGTATTACT